>NW_022610576.1:0-27500 GCF_000309985.2 Brassica rapa
ATAGGACGTCCGTGTGGTCCGTCAGCACACACAGGACGTCTGTGGCTGTCCATGTGTGCCCTGTGGTGTCCGTCAGCACACACAGGACGTCCGGGCTGTCCATTGTGTGTCCATTTGTGTCCGTCAGAACACACAGACGTCTGTGGCTGTCCATCAGTATACATATCAGCACGTTGGTCCTTGGACTCAGCACGCTGGCCCTTCTCGTGGATGTTTGGGTGATTTTGGCCCACGCGGGCTGTTTGTTCAGTACATAGAGGACGTCCATGGGTATCCGCCTGCACACACAGGACGTCAGTTTGTGTCCGTCAGCACACAAAGGACGTCTGGGGCTGTCCGTGTGTCTCCGTCAGCACACACAGGACGTCCGTGACTGTCTATCAGTACACATATCAGCATGTTGGTCCTTGGACTCAGAACGTTGACCCTTCCCTTGGACTGTTCGGGTGATTTTGGCCACGTGGGCTGTCTGGTCAATACACACAGGACGTCCGTGGGTGTCCGCCAGCACACACAGGATGTCCGTGGCTGACCGTGTGTGTCCGTCTGTGTCTATCAGCACACACATGACGTCCGTGGCTATCCATCAGTACACATATCAGCACGTTGGTCCCTGGACTCAGCACGCTGGCCCTTCCCGTGGACTGTTTGGGTGATTTTGGCCCGTGTGGGCTGTCTGTTCAGTACACACAGGACATCCGCGAGTGTCCGCCAGCACACACATGACGTCTGTGGCTGTCTGTGGCTGTCCGTCAGCACACACAGGACGTCTGTGGCTGTCCGTGTGTGTTTGTCTGTGTGCGTCAGCACACACAGGACGTCCGTTGCTATCCATCAGTACACATATCAGGACGTTGGTCCTTGGACTCAGCACGCTAGCCCTTCCTGTGGACTGTTTGGGTGATTTTGGCCCACGTGGGCTGTTTGTTCAGTACACACAGGACGTCTGTGGGTGTCCGCCAGCACACACAGGACATCCGTGGCTGTCCATGTGTGTTCGTGTCTGTCCGTGTGTGTCCATCAGCACACACAGGACGTCCGTGGCTGTCCATCAGTACACATATCAGCACGTTGGTCCTTGGACTCAGCACGCTGGCCCTTCCCGGGGACTGTTTGGGTGATTTTGGCCCACGTGGGCTGTATGTTCAGTACACACAGGACGTCCGTGGGTGTCCACCAGCACATACAGGACGTCCGGGGCTGTCTGTGGCTCTCCGTTAGCACACACAGGACGTCCGTGACTGTCTGTGTGTGTCCGTCAGCACACACAGGACGTCCGTGGGTGTCCGTCAGCACACATAGGACGTCCGGGTGTGTCCGTCAGCACACACAGGACGTCTGTGGCTGTCCATGTGTGTCCCTGTGTGTCCGTCAGCACACACAGGACGTCCGTGGCTGTCCATGTGTGTCCATTTGTGTCCGTCAGAACACACAGGACGTCTGTGGCTGTCCATCAGTATACATATCAGCACGTTGGTCCTTGGACTCAGCACGCTGGCCCTTCTCGTGGATGTTTGGGTGATTTTGGCCCACGCGGGCTGTTTGTTCAGTACATAGAGGACGTCCATGGGTATCCGCCTGCACACACAGGACGTCAGTTTGTGTCCGTCAGCACACAAAGGACGTCTGGGGCTGTCCGTGTGTCTCCGTCAGCACACACAGGACGTCCGTGACTGTCTATCAGTACACATATCAGCATGTTGGTCCTTGGACTCAGAACGTTGACCCTTCCCTTGGACTGTTCGGGTGATTTTGGCCCACGTGGGCTGTCTGGTCAATACACACAGGACGTCCGTGGGTGTCCGCCAGCACACACAGGATGTCCGTGGCTGACCGTGTGTGTCCGTCTGTGTCTATCAGCACACACATGACGTCCGTGGCTATCCATCAGTACACATATCAGCACGTTGGTCCCTGGACTCAGCACGCTGGCCCTTCCCGTGGACTGTTTGGGTGATTTTGGCCCGTGTGGGCTGTCTGTTCAGTACACACAGGACATCCGCGAGTGTCCGCCAGCACACACATGACGTCTGTGGCTGTCTGTGGCTGTCCGTCAGCACACACAGGACGTCTGTGGCTGTCCGTGTATGTCCGTGTGTGTCTGTGAGTGTCCGCCAGCATACACAGGATGTTCGTGGCTATTCGTGCCTGTTTGTCAGCACACACAGGATGTCCGTGTGTGTCCGTCAGCACACACAGGACGTCTGTGGCTGTCCATCAGCACACAAAGGACGTCTGTGACTGTCCGTGTGTGTCCGTCAGTACATACATGACGTCTGTGGGTGTCCGTCAGCACACACATGACGTCCGTGTGTGTCCCGTGAACACACACAGGACGTCCGTGGCTGTCCATGTGTGTCTGTGTTTGTCCGTCAGCAGACACTGGACGTCCGTGGCTGTCCATCAGTACACATATCAGCACGTTGGTCCTTGGACTCAGCACCCTGGCCCTTCTCGTGGACTGTTTGGGTGATTTGGGCCCACGTGGGCTGTCTGTTCAGTACACAAAGGATGTCCGTGGGTGTCCGCCAGCACACATAGGACGTCCGAGGCTGTCCAACAGCACACACTGGACGTCTGTGGCTGTCCGTGTGTGTCCGTGTCTGTCCGTCAGCACACACAAGACGTCTGTGGCTGTCCATCAGTACACATATCAGCAAGTTGGTCCTTGGACTCAGCGTGCTGACCCTTCCCGTGGACTGTTCGGGTGATTTTGGCCAACGTGGGCTGTCTGTTCAGTACACACAGGATGTCCGTGGGGGTCCGTCAGCACACACATGACATCCGTGACTGTCCATCAGTACACATATCAGCATGTTGGTCCTTGGACTCAGCACATTGACCCTTCCCGTGGACTGTTTGGGTGATTTTGGCCCACGTGGGCTGTCTGGTCAGTACACACAGGACGTCTGTGGGTGTCCGCCAGCACACACAGGACGTCCGTGGCTGTCCGTGTGTGTTTTTCTGTGTGCGTCAGCACACACAGGACATCCGTTGTTATCCATCAGTACACATATCAGGACGTTGGTCCTTGGACTCAGCACGCTAGCCCTTCCTGTGGACTGTTTGGGTGATTTTGGCCCACGTGGGCTGTTTGTTCAGTACATAGGACGTCCGTGGGTGTCCGCCAGCACACACATGACGTCTGTGGCTTTCCGTGGGTGTCCGTCAGCACACACGGGACGTCTGTGGCTGTCTGTGTGTCCGTGTGTGTCTGCCATCATACACAGGATGTTTGTGGCTGTCCGTGACTGTCTGTCAGCACACACAGGACGTCCCTGTGTGTCCGTCAGCACACGCAGGACGTCCGTGTGTGTCTGTCAGCACACACAGGACGTCCGTGGCTGTCCATCAGTACACATATCAGCACACGGGTCCTTGGACTGCTGGCCCTTCCCGTGGACGGTTCGGGTGATTTTGGCCCACGTGGGCTGTCTGTTCAGTACACATAGGACGTCCGTGGGTGTTCGTCTGTACACACAGGACATCCCTGGCTGTCCGTGTGTGTCCGTGTGTGTCCGTCAGCACACACAGGACGTCTGTGGCTGTCCATCAGTACACATATCAGCACGTTGGTCATTGGACTCAGCATGCTAACCCTTCCCGTGGACTGTTCGGGTGATTTTGGCCCATGTGGGCTATCTGTTCAGTACACACAGGACGTCCGTGGGTGTCCGTCAGCAGTCAGCACACACAGGACGTGTGTGGGTGTCCGTCAGCACACACAGGACGTCCGTGTGTGTCCGTCAGCACACACAGGACGTCCGGTGTCCGTGTTGTGTGTCCGTCAGCACACATAGGACGTCCGTGGCTGTCCATCAGTACACATATAAGCACGTTTGTCCTTGGACTCAGCACGCTGACCCTTCCCGTGGACTGTTCGGGTGATTTTGGCCCACGTGGGATGTCTGGTTAGTACACACAGGATGTCTGTGGGTGTCCTCCAGCACACACAGGACGTCTGTGGCTGTCTGTGTGTGTCCGTCTGTGACCGTCAGCACACACAGGACGTCCGTGTCTGTCCATCAGTTCACATTTCATCACGTTGGTTCTTGGACTCCGAACGCTGGCCCTCCCCGTGGACTGTTTGGGTGATTTTGGCCCACGTGGGCTGTCTGTTCAGTACAGACAAGATGTCTGTGGGTGTCCGCCAGGACACACAGGACGTCCGTGGCTGTCCGTCTGTGTCCGTGTGTGTCTGTGGGTGTCCGCCAGCACACACAGGACGTTCGTGGCTGTCAATGGCTGTCCGTCAGCACACACAGGACGTCTATGTGTGTCCGTCATCACACACAGGACGTGTGTGTGTGTCTGTTTGTGTCCGTCAGCACACACAGGAAGTCTATGGCTGTCCATCAGTACACATATCAGCACGCTGGTCCTTGGACTTAGCACGCTGGCCCTTCCCGTGGACTGTTTGGGTGATTTTGGCCCACGTGGGCTGTCTGTTCAGAACACACATGACGTCCGTGGGTGTCCGTCAGCACACACAGGACGTCCGTGGCTGTCCATGTGTGTCTGTGAGTGTCCGTCAGCACACACAGGACGTCCGTGGCTGTCCATCAGTACACATATCAGCACGTTGGTCCTTGGACTCAGCACCCTGGCCCTTCTCGTAGACTGTTTGGGTGATTTGGGCCCACGTGGGCTGTCTGTTCAGTACACAGAGGATGTCTGTGGGTGTCCGTCAGCACACACAGGACGTTTATGGCTGTCCGTGTGTGCCCGTGTGTATCTGCCAGCATACACAGGACGTTCGTGGCTGTCCGTGGCTGTCTGTCAGCACACACAGGACGTCCATGTGTGTCCATCAGCAAACACAGGACGTCCGTGTGTGTGCATGTGTGTCCTTCAGCACACACAGGATGTCCATGGCTGTCCATCAGTACACATATCAGCACGCTGGCCCTTCCCGTGGACTGGTCGGGTGATTTTGGCCCACGTGGGCTGTCTGTTCAGTACACAAAGGACGTCCGTGGGTGTCCGTCAGCACACACAGGACGTCAGTGGGTGTCCGTCAGCACACACAGGACGTCCGTGTGTGTCTGTGTGTGTCCGTCAGCACACACAGGATGTCTGTGGCTGTCCATCAGTACACATATCAGCACGTTGGTCCTTGGACTCAGCACGCTGGCCCTTCCCGTGGACTGTTTGGGTGATTTTGGCCCACGTGGGCTGTCTGTTCAGTACACAAAGGACATCCGTGGGTGTCCGCCAGCACACACAAGACGTCCGTGGCTGTCCATGGCTGTCCGTCAGCACACACAGGACGTCTGTGACTGTCCGTGTGTGTCCGTATGTGTCCGTCAACACACACAAGAGGTCCGTGGGTGTCCGTCAGCACACACAGGACGTCTGTGTGTGTCCGTCAGCACACACAGGACGTCCGTGGCTGTCAATGTGTGTCCGTGTGTGTCCGTCAGCACACTCAGGACGTCTGTGGCTGTCCATCAGTTCACATATCAGCATTTTTGTCCTTGGACTCAGCACCCTGGCCCTTCCCGTGGACTGTTTTGGTGATTTTGGCCCACGTGGGCTGTCTGTTCAGTACACAAAGGACGTCTGTGGGTGTCCGCCAGCACACACAGGACGTCCGTGGGTGTCTGTTGCTATCCGTCAGCACACAGAGGACGTCCGTGGCTGTCCATCAGTACACATATCAGCACGCTGGTCCTTGGACTCAGCACGCTGGTCCTTGGACTCAGCACGCTGGCCCTTCCCGTGGACTGTTAGGGTGATTTTGGCCCAAGTGGGCTGTCTGTTCAGTACACAGAGGACGTCCGTGGGTGTCCATCAGCACACACAGGACATCTGTGGGTGTCCGTCAGTACACACAGGACATCTGTGGCTGTCCGTGTGTGTCCGTGTATGTCCGTCAGCACACACATGACGTCTGTGGCTGTCCATCAGTACACATATCAGCACGTTGGTCGTTGGACTCAGCACGCTGACCCTCTTAAGAACCCTAAGGAACGAACACTCAACCGGATCTGATGATATGAACTCGATCTGAAGAGATAGAGAACTGATGGATTGTTTAGTGACACAAAGGGATGCGGAAGACCCAATGATACTACTAGAACCCTCAATGGGCGCTTGATTTGACAAACAAGTCCGGCTTAAAGAAAGGGGATTCACTTGGAGATAGCCTCACCAAGGGAACAAGAATGTTCTAATCAAAGAACAAAGAAAGAAATCTCAAAATGAATAAGGAAAATGGATTATCTTATTTCAAGGATGTGTTCTCATACTTATATAACTTGTAGTCAAAGATAATAAATAAAAATGTATGAAAAGGAGACATAGAAAATAGATAGAAGACCATATCTAGTCAAAGCACAGAAAATAATGTTGACTGGTCAATTTGAACTCTTCGGCTACTCTTGTCCAGGTTCGGTGTAACTGATAGCACGTCCCGCGGTAAGGAGCAGTACACGGCCGGTACGGTCTTCATGTAAGGACGGGTGATTTTCATGGACTGTTCTGGACCAAAAGGTGGCTATGTCTTCGGACAACCTCAAGAGTCATGCCTTAGAGAGATTTGGCTGATCAAAGTTCATGAACTGATCGAAGTGTCGGATCAGTTCATCAGAAAGATCCCCGGTTCGGCCGAGATGTCTTAAGAGAGAGAGACCATGGTCGGATTTGGATTCCACTTGATCAACTTCATTTCTGACTTGACCGATGGACTTAGCATGATGAACAGGACGGGAAAGACGAACTTCAGTACGGTTGATTTGGCCATCTGGTCGCGGGTTATGCTGAAGCTCCAACTCGGACGAGTGCAGGTCGAGACGATACACGGCCCGAGCAGTCTGTTCGGCCTGATCGATGGACTGAACCTCAGTTGCGTTGTTTCGGACGTTCTGATCCTCATTCTGATCTGATTCCATGGACTGATCCTCAGACTGGGGCACATCATTCCCTCCTTCTTCAAAAAGATTTGACCACAAATCCGGATCATCTAGAAGAAAAGAGGAAATATCAGAAACGTTAAAGCTCGAAGAAATGTCATACTTACCTTGAAGATCAAGCTGATAAGCATTTTCATTGATCTTCTTAAGGATCTGGAATGGACCATCGACCCAAGGCATAAGTTTAGACTTTCTTTCTTCCGGAAATCGCTCCTTTCTCAAGTGAACCCAAACAAGATCACCTTCTTTGAAAATAACCTCCTTTCTTTTCTGATTGGCATATCTTTTATAGATCTCAGTCTTGGCCTCAATGTTTGCACGAACCTGTTCATGTAGCTTTTTGATAGTGGCCGCCTTCCTCTTGCCATCTGTACTAACTCTTTCACTCAAAGGCAAAGGTAAAAGATCAAGTGGAAAAAGGATTAAACCCATAAACAACTTCAAAAGGAGAAAACTTTGTAGCAGAATGCATTGCATGATTGTAAGCAAACTCAACATGTGGTAAGCATTCTTCCCAAAGCCTAAGATTCTTTTTAACAAAAGATCTAAGCAGAGCAGACAAGGTTCGATTAACAACTTCAGTTTGACCATCAGGTTGCGGATGACAAGTTGTGAAAAACATCAATCATGTTCCTAGTTTAGACCATAAGGTTTTCCAAAAATAACTAAGGAACTTAGCATCGCGATCAGATACAATGGTGTTAGGCATTCCATGCAATCTAACAATCTCTCTAAAGAACAAATCAGCAACTTGTGTGGCATCATCAGTTTTATGACAAGGAATGAAATGAGCCATTTTCGAAGATCTGTCTACAACAACAAAGATTGAATCTCGTCCAGACTTAGACCTTGGCAATCCTAACACAATATCCACAGAAATGTCTACACAAGGATGAGAAGGAATAGGAAGTGCAGAATACAAACCGTGGTTTGAAGATTTGGACTTAGACTTCTTGCACACCACACATCGGCTACATATCCGTTCCACATCTTTCATCATGCTTGGCCAATAGAAGTGATCATGAACCGCCTTGTAAGTTTTCTTAACACCAAAGTGTCCCATAAGACCTCCTCCATGAGCTTCCCTGAGAAACAACTCCCTCAAGGAACATTGGGGAACACACAAGCGGTTATCAAAGAATAGGAATCCAGAGTTTTGAAAATACTTTCCATAAGCGACCTTGGAACATTTTCGGAAAACCTCTTTGAAATCTTCATCAGATGCGTATAAATCTTTGATAAACTCAAAACCAAGCAATTTTGTTTCAAGGGCTGAGAGAAGAGTATACCTTCGAGACAATGCATCGGCCACAACATTCTCCTTACCTTGGTTGTACTTGATCACATAAGGGAATGTCTCAATGAACTCCATCTAATGAGCATGCCTCTTGTTGAGCTTCTGCTGACCCTTAAGGTGTCTTAGAGACTGATGATCAGTGTGGATGATGAACTCCTTAGGCCAAAGATAGTGCTGCCACGTTTGAAGGGCCCTCACCAAGGCATAGAGTTCTTGGTCGTATGTGGGGTAGTTGAGCATAGCTCCTCTAAGCTTCTCACTGAAATAAGCCACTGATTTTCCATCCTGCATCAACACAGCACCAATACCAACACCAGAAGCATCACATTCGATTTCAAAAGCTTTAGAAAAATATTGAAGTTCAAGTAAAGGGGCGTGAGTCAACTTCCCTTTAAGGATTTCGAATGCTTCTTCCTGAGCTGGTCCCCATTTGAACCCCACGTTCTTCTTGATTACTTCAGTAAGAGGAGCGGCCAAGGTACTGAAGTTTTGAACAAATCGCCTATAGAAGCCGGCAAGGCCATGGAAGCTTCTCACTTCACCAATGATGGTCGGAATCGGCCAGTCCCGGATTGCTTGGACCTTCTGCTGGTCCACTCTCAAGCCATCTGCACCTACAACAAAACCTAGAAAGACCACATGATCTGTGCCAAAAGAACACTTTCCAAGGTTAGCAAAACAAACGTTCCTTTCTAAGGACTTCAAGAACAGATTTCAAGTGCTGTTGGTGCTCATCAAGGCTTTTGCTGTAAATAAGAATGTCATCAAAGTAAACCACAACAAAATGACCAATAAAACACCTCAAGACATGATTCATTACGCGCATGGAAGTACTAGGTGCATTAGTTAGACCAAAGGGCATGACAAGCCACTCATACAAACCTAGTTTTGTTTTAAAGGTCGTTTTCCACTCATCACCTTCTTTCATCCTAATCTGATGATAGCCATTTCTCAAATCTATCTTAGAAAACTACTTAGAACCATGGAGTTCATCAAGCATATCATCAAGACGAGGGATAGGATGTCGAGACTTTACCGTGATGTTGTTTATGGCCCGGCAGTCCACACATCCTCCAGGAGCCATCCTTCTTTGGTACAAGTAGAACAGGCACGGCACAAGGACTGAGACTCCCTCTGATGTATCCCTTCTCAAGCAAGTTTTTGATCTGTTTCTGCATTTCCTTGGTCTCGACCGGAATGGTGCGGTACGCTGGCGGTTCGGTAGAGAGGCGCCCGGGACGAGATCGATCTGATGCTCAATGCCTCTCACCGGTGGCAATCCTTTGGGATTTTCTTCTGGAAACACATCAGAATAATCCTGCAAGATACCTAAAAACTCACTCAGAATCTCCGGTGCAAGGGGATGTTTGAGTGTGCATGAGCCAAGAAAGGCCAAATGCAAACCCTTATCCTTTCAAAGACTTCTCAAAGGTTACTTATGTCTGTGGGGATGGTTGGTTGAATGACTAAGTACCTAGGGGAGTTGTTTGATGCAGGAATCAAGATAAGGACCTTAAGTAAGATCATTGAGTGATCGTGGTCCAGCTGTCAAGCAAGAGCAATTCGAGTCAATGGAGGACCGATGAGCTAATAAGCTTCGTAGATGTGGCAAAGGTATGATCTAGCATTTACTTATGTAGATCTAGATAGAATGGTTTAGGGGAATGGAACCTCAGAATTGTATGGCTTGGTTTGGGTTTAGGATTGACCATTAAGCTAATTGGTAGTTGAGTAAACTGACCAAGGCTAAGGTGATTCGACCAGACAAGTGTTAGATTGGTTTTAGACCAATGGTTAACTACAGAATAATCCGCTGCGTATCTGTTGATAGGATGTAGGCTATTAATGACTAGGGAAGTCTTTAGCTAAGATTTAAGTTAGCCCTCGCCTTTAGGCGATATTATAAATAAAGGGCGAAAATTAAGAGGTTCGGCCAGGAAGTGGACCGAGCGACGTGAGGCATCGACCGCGGCCTAGGCGGCCGGGATCGGGTCTTACACCGCTAGCACACACAGGACGTCCGTGGCTGTCTGTGGCTGTCCGTCAGCACACACATGACGTCTGTGGCTGTCCGTGTGTGTCCGTGTGTGTATGTGGGTGTCCGCCAGCACACACAGGACGTTCGTGGCTGTCAATGGTTGTCCGTCAGCACACATAGGACGTCCATCTGTGTCCGTCAGCACACACAGGACGTCCGTGTGTGTCTGTCAGCACACACAGGACGTCCGTGGCTGTCCATCAGTACACATATCAGCACACTGGTCCTCGGACTTAGCACGCTGGCCCTTCCCGTGGACTGTTCGGGTGATTTTGGCCCACTTGGGCTGTCTGGTCAGTACACACAGGACGTCTGTGGCTGTCCGTGTCTGTTGCGGCCAGAAATTCAGCAGCTGAACCAGAGGTCGACCCAACACCCTACTCAACCAGCCAAGGTGCCAGCCAGGACATATGTGCACTAAACATGCCATATCTTACAAACCAGGAGGGTTTAAATCACTAGGCTAATTTTTATGGATTCTACACTCAAGGAGGAGTCCAGGCCAATTGGAATTGGGCCAAAATATTCAAGGAGCAAGAAGTTATGAATTTTACAATTCAGAGGTTTCTCAACCCGTCCATCAGCGAGTATGCGACTTTAGAAGAGAATTCAAGCCCAAAAAAGAAGCGGCCTGAACCAAAACCGATCATAGGAGTCAAGAGGAGTTTATTAGCTTTCCAGAAAGCCCAAGATCTCGATAAATGGCCAAGGAAATTGGAAGATATGATCAATTTCCCAAAACCGGCCAAACCAGCTCTACACTTGCCTTATTTGGAAGATCCGGGTTTCACATCAAACCAACCTCAAGAATGGCAACCAGGAGACCTTCTAAGTCATTCAGAGGCACTCCACAACATCATAGGAAGCACCATTCCACACTGGATCAGGCGGATCCCAATCAAACCAAAAGATCAAGCCGGTTTGCATCAATTGGCCAAACCGACATCATTTAAGGAAAGTCTTCAACCAATTCGACCCAGGGCTATCTATGGGAACCAGGAGATACTCTAGACCATTCAGAAGCCATCCAAGACGTCCTCAGCTGCACCAGCACCCAGGAGATCAGGCGGATCTCTCTTCCCATCAACCTTCCATATTTGGCAACATCTACACTAAATGCTTTGGAGGAGTTTCTACAGATTTTTGCCCAAAACCAACGGCCATATTCTCTTTTACAGAGGCCAAGGAGTATTTCAGGAAGGCTTGAAGATCATGGCCACGTCCAGAAGCTATCAAGATACAAGTCTTCACAAGTTTCTCTTTTGGAAGGAAGCAAATCAAGTCTAACGGCTATATTCCATGGAGTCATCAAAGCCTTTGCTCCCAAGACTTTAAGTTCAAGTTATTTTGTTTCCTTTTATCATTTTATGACTGTTAGAGTCTGTCCTTGTTGAGCCTATAAAGCTCTAGTCTTTGCTTCATTGTAAATCACCCCATTTTGAAAGTAATAAGAATTATTCAGTTTTCTAGTTTTCTTAAAAACTATTGTTCTAAGTCTTTTGAGTTTGTGTGAAGCAGCTCCAAAGCACCTTGACTTATCAAGGCTCCTTTCCATAGAGTCTTGTGGCGTCCTCAATCCCCCATCCTTCCATTCCAATTCGTTTGCCAAGCTTGAGAGAGACATCAGTCCAGCAAGCAAAGCACCATCTCAATCCACTTCAATCATTAACTGATTAGGCTGAGAGTGTCTCAAGACCAGCAGCCTAATTCCATCCTATCTAACTTTATTTATCTTGTTTTATCATATTAGAAATCATATCTCATTTCTTTTTGCATTTGTTTTCAGGTTCATAACTTGCATTCCATCATATCGCCCATCCGATCATCTCTTTGGTCGACCCATCCAAGCTTCCATCATCCATCTTGCCCACCCTGATTTCCAGCCTGTAACATTTGGTATCAGAGCTTAAGCTCCTGAATCAGGTCAATTCTATCCTTGCATCATTCATCTTGTTTGCATTTGTTTTTCCAATTATAAATCAAAAACAAAAAAGGTTTTGCATTGTTATTGTTCTTAGGAAAAGAAAAACAAAAGAGAAGAAGTTTCTTGCATTTGATTCACGAAAATTTGAAAAAGAAATATCATATTGTGTTTGCATTCATTCCCCAGCTCCACTTGCCATTTTTAGATTTAGTGCATTCATTTTTAAAAAAAAATCTGCATTCCATATTTGTTTCTTGTTTAAATCTTGCATAAAAATAAAAATAAAAAGGCATAGCATTTTATTAATTTCGTGCATACCATATTTGTTTCATAAGTTTGTTATTTGCATTCAAAAAAAAAATCATTCATATTGTTTGCATTTGTTTTTCCATCTTGTAAACCGAAAATCCATAAAAACAGTTTCTTTGTTCAAGTTTTGTTTCCGCATTTGTTGTTGTGTTCTTTCTGTTCATCCTCTTAAAAGCCACGAAAAAGTTTTTTTTGATTCATTTAAAATCGAAAATCCCAAAAGAAAAGTGTTTGCATTCATTAGTTTCCATAAAAGAAAATCCCATAAAAAAATGTTGTTTTGAATTTGTTTCCTTTCCATTTGCATCCATAAACTTAAAAGCCAAAATAAATCATTCTCAGTATTTTCATACCATTTCTAGTTGTCCATTTCGTGCTTGCATCAAGAAAACCAAATAAAAATATTGCATCTTAGTTTAAATCATTTTTGCATACTGTTGGTTAATTCTTGCATAATTAAGAAAATCAAAAAAAAATATCAGCATTAGTTTGCTTTCCATATTTTCTTTTCATTTGTGTCTCTTATCATACCATATTGTTTAATTTCGAGATTGCATTCAGAAAACCAAAAGAAAAAAAAATCATTTTAGTATAGTTACTTCATTTCGGTTCATAATTGCATATTTTCTCGGTTTAGTTAAATTGCATTCTTGCATTTGTTTTATTTTGGTTAGACCAAAACTTTCCATACCTTCACTTGTTCTTTGAGGTTGTTTTCAGGAAGCAATGGAGGAGGAGATACACGGCCAAAACCTAAGGGCCACCTTGAGCCAACAGTCCGCAGCTCTACAAAAGCTCCAACTTAAGATTGCTCAGTTAGAGAAAAGAAATCAGGCACAAGGCCAACGTCCACATGAAGGAGAAAGGAGATTTGGAGATGTACCAGGGGCTGTATATGTCGAGCCCAAGCCACCAGATCCTTCAAGGATCAATCAAACTCCAACTTCTAAAACCCACAACCCTTATGTTGTTAATTCTCGGTTTGATTATAAATCTTTTGCTGATAAAATTGAACTCTTTAAATTTTCAGGGAAAAGAGGTTATCTAAGATGGGAGAGGAACCTTGATGAATGGTTTCACTTCAACAACATCCTGAGGAAAGAGAGGCTAGCTTATGCTATTGATCAACTTAGAGAAGAAGCCTTGAAATGGTGGGTACAAGAAGAAGATGATAGGCGGCTTTACAAGGAGCCAACTATCAAAACGTGGAGAGCTCTTAAGGAAGTCATGAGGGATAGATTTGCACCAGATTTTACAAGTTCTGAAATCCAAGAACTATATCCAAGGAGGTATCCAACTCATGGTTCCAAAGAAGCAAGAAGATTAGTGGCACAAGAAGGTCAAAGAGTCTTGTCTCAACAAGATAACTTTCAGCCAAACCAGGGGCACGCCATTATCCATTGCTTAGACCAGAATAATGACATCCCAAAGGTCAGGTAGATGAGTACAAGTGTCGGCCAAAACACTTTGATCAGGTCCAAAGACAAACCAGAGCAAGCTATTGTCCAAGTAAAGACCAAGGTAAGTCCTATACTTGATAAATCTTTTCATGAATCATCTACCACTTGTATGATGCACTTGTCTTTGTCCAAGAGTGTTGTTACAGGTATTAAAGAGCCTATATCCCACGGAGATGACACACCAAGAGCAAACCTTCTAATGGATCAGAAGGACAAGCAATCCAAGTTGCTTAAAGAAGCAAAACCAGTAACCAAAGTGTCAAACCAAGGTAAGTATCTAACACCACCTTTAGATACTGGCCTAAACGTTTATATTCTTGGTACAGGTATACTAGATGAGGGCCATATCCTTACTGCAGTTCCAAAGGCCAAATCAGTACATGAGCTCAATCAAAATCCACACCACAAGTGGAAACCGAAAACTGAACAAAGTGTTGTTCAAGTACCAAAATCTGAGGTAAATTCCACCCTAGATCAGAATGCTATTATTAATTCCATGACAAGATTAATGCACTTGTCTTGTCCAAGGAAAAGTGAAATTGGTACAGGAAATCAAGATGAGTACAAGGCAAATAAAGAACAAGAAGTTCTTACTGCCACAGCTGAATTAAAGGTTAATTGTTCTATGTTTTCTTCAGTTTATAAATCCCTATACTTTTGTATAATACACTTGTCTTTGCCAAGATGTTTTGATCCAGGGATAAGTCAAGAAGAACATAAAAACCGAGCTGAGCTATCACAAAAAGATGGTCATACCAACCAAGGTAAACAGTTGCAAGAAAGGCAGCCATCTAACCAAATATGTCCAAAGAAGAATATCATTCTTCATCATGCTGATGCACCCAAGGTAAATCCGGCCATAACATATTATGTTCATAAAACTCCAGTATCAGATATAATTCACTTGTTCTTTGTCCAGAATGTTGAGAATTTTTCAGGTTGGAAAGGAGAAAGCTTCAAGGAAATCCCACCGGATAATCTTTTGTTGCTAGGAGGATCAAACCCAAAGATGGCCAGGACTGAGCCTACTAGGAGTATGAAGGACCATCCACTGAAGAAGAGAAGCAATGCCAAAGTCCACAGCAGAGGCGTGATCCTATCCTATTTGCAGAAAGAAGAGCCACCTGATGGACAATCCATCCCCAAACCAAAACAATATCAAGGTAAGACCTTAGAATCCCAAAAGAGTATGAAAGCCGACTTGCTCTATCTTGGTGCAGGTTATACAGTTTCGAGGTCGAAACCTTTTCAAGGGGGAGGGAATGTTGCGGCCAGAAATTCAGCAGCTGAACCAGAGGTCGACCCAACACCCTACTCAACCAGCCAAGGTGCCAGCCAGGACATATGTGCACTAAACATGCCATATCTTACAAACCAGGAGGGTTTAAATCACGAGGCTAATTTTTATGGATTCTATACTCAAGGAGGAGTCCAGGCCAATTGGAATTGGGCCAAAATATTCAAGGAGCAAGAAGTTATGAATTTTATAATTCAGAGGTTTCTCAACCCGTCCATCAGCGAGTATGTGACTTTAGAAGAGAATTCAAGCCCAAAAAAGAAGCGGCCTGAACCAAAACCGATCATAGGAGTCAAGAGGAGTTTATTAGATTTCCATAAAGCCCATGATCTCGATAAATGGCCAAGGAAATTGGAAGATATGATCAATTTCCCAAAACCGGCCAAACCAGCTCTACACTTGCCTTTTTTGGAAGATCTGGGTTTCACATCTAACCAACCTCAAGAATGGCAACCAGGAGACCTTCTAAGTCATTCAGAGGGACTCCACAACATCATAGGAAGCACCATGCCACACTGGATCAGGCGGATCCCAATCAAACCAAAAGATCAAGCCGGTTTGCATCAATTGGCCAAACCGACATCATTTAAGGAAAGTCTTCAACCAATTCAACTTGGTTCGACCCAGGGCTATCTATGGGAACCAGGAGATACTATAGACCATTCAGAAGACATCCAAGACGTCCTCAGCTGCACCAGCACCCAGGAGATCAGGCGGATCTCTCTTCCCATCAACCTTCCATATCTGGCAACATCTACACTAAATGCTTTAGAGGAGTTTCTACAGATTTTTGCCCAAAACCAACGGCCATATTCTCTTTTACAGAGGCCAAGGAGTATTTCAGGAAGGCTTGAAGATCATGGCCACGTCCAGAAGCTATCAAGATACAAGTCTTCACAAGTTTCTCTTTTGGAAGGAAGCAAATTAAGTCTTACGGCTATATTCCATGGAGTCATCAAAGCCTTTGCTCCCAAGACTTTAAGTTCAAGTTATTTTGTTTCCTTTTATCATTTTATGACTGTTAGAGTCTGTCCTTGTCGAGCCTATAAAGCTCTAGTCTTTGCTTCATTGTAAATCACCCCATTTTGAAAGTAATAAGAATTATTCAGTTTTCTAGTTTTCTTAAAAAACTATTGTTCTAAGTCTTTTGAGTTTGTGTGAAGCAGCTCCAAAGCACCTTGACTTATCAAGGCTCCTTTCCATAGAGTCTTGTGAAGTCCTCAATCCCTCATCCTTCCATTCCAATTCGTTTGCCAAGCTTGAGAGAGACATCAGTCCAGCAAGCAAAGCACCATCTCAATCCACTTCAATCATCAACTGATTAGGCTGAGAGTGTCTCAAGAACAGCAGCCTAATTCCATCCTATCTATCTTTATTTATCTTGTTTTATCATATTAGAAATCATATCTCATTTCTTTTTGCATTTGTTTTCAGGTTCATAACTTGCATTCCATCATATCTCCCATCCGATCATCTCTTTGGTCGACCCATCCAAGCTTCCATCATCCATCTTGCCCACCCTGATTTCCAGCCTGTAACAGTGTCTTTTCGTCTGTGTCCGTCAGCACACACAGGACGTCTGTGGCTGTCCGTGTGTGTCTGTGTGTGTTTGTCAGCACACACAGGACGTCCGTGGCTGTCCATCAGTACACATATCAGCACGTTGGTCCTTGGACTCAGTACGCTGACCCTTCCCGTGGACAGTTCGGGTGATTTTGGCCCTCTTGGGCTGTCTGTTGAGTACACACAGGACGTCTGGGGGTGTCCGCCATCACACACAGGACGTCTGTGGCTGTCTGTGTGTGTCCGTCTGTGTTCGTCAGCACACACAGGACGTCCGTGGCTGTCCATCAGTACACATATCAGCACGTTGGTCCTTGGACTCATCACGCTGGCCCTTCCCGTGGACTGTTTGGGTCATTTTGGCCCACATGGGCTGTCTGTTCAGTACACACAGGACATCCGTGGGTGTCCGCCAGCACACACATGACGTTTGAGGCTGTTCGTGGCTGTCTGTCAGCACACACAGGACGTCCGTGGCTGTCCATCAGTACACATATCAGCACGTTGGTCCTTGGACTCAGCACCCTGGCCCTTCCCGTGGACTGTTTGGGTGATTTTGTCCCACGTGGGCTGTCTGTTCAGTACACACAGGACGTCTGTGGGTGTCCGCTAGCACACACAGGACGTCTGTGGGTATCCGCCAGCACACACAGGACGTCCGTGGCTGTCCACCAGCACACACAGGACGTCAGTGGATGTCCTTGTGTGTTCGTCAGCACACACATGACGTCCGTGTGTTCGGCTCCATGTACTGATCTGTGGACCGCAGTCTAACACACAGGACATCTGTGGCTGTCCGTCATCACACACAGGACGTCCGTGACTGTCCGTGTGTGTCTGCCAGCACACACAGGACGTCCGTGGCTGTCCGTCATCAAACACAGGACATCCGTGATTGTCCGTGTGTGTCCGTGTGTGTCTGTCAGCACACACAGGACGTCCGTGGGTGTCCGTCAGCACACACATGACGTCCGTGTGTGTCCAGCAGCACACACAGGACGTCCGTGGCTATCCATGTGTGTCCGTGTGTGTCTGTCAGCACACACAGGGCGTCCGTGGCTGTCCATCAGTACACATATCAGCACGTTGGTCCTTGGACTCAGCACTCTGGCCCTTTCCGTGGACTGTTTGGGAGATTTTGTCCCACTGGGCTGTCTGTTCAGTACACACAGGACGTCCGTGGGTGTCCGCCTGCACACACAGGACGTCTGTGGCTGTCTGTGGGTGTCCATCAGCACACACAGGACATCAGTAGCTGTCCGTGTGTGTCCGTCAGCACACACAAGACGTTCGTGGCTGTCCATCAGTACACATATCAGCACATTGGTCCTTGGACTCAGCACGCTGACCTTCTCGTGGACTGTTCGGGTGATTTTGGCCCACGTGGGCTGTCTGTTCAGTACACACAGGACGTCCGTGGGTGTCCGTCAGCACACACATGACGTCCGTGTGTGTCCGTCAGCACACACAGGATGTTCGTGGCTGTCCATGTGTGTCCGTGTGTATCCATCAGCACACACAGGACGTCTGTGGCTGTCCATCAGTACACATATCAGCACGTTGGTCCTTGGACTCAGCACGCTGACCCTCCCCGTGGACTATTCGGGTGATTTTGGCCCGCGTGGGCTGTCTGTTCCGTACACACAGGACGTCTGTGGGTGTCCGTCAGCACACACATGACGTCTGTGGCTGTCTGTGTGTGTCCGTGTGTGTCCGTCTATGTCCGTCAGCACACACAGGACGTTCGTGGCTGTCCATCAGTACACATATCAGCACGTTGGTCCTTGGACTCAGCACGCTGGCCCTTCCCATGAACTGTTTGGGTGATTTTGGCCCAGGTGGGCTGTGTGTTCAGTACACACAGGACGTCCGTGGGTGTCCGGCAGCACACACTAGACGTCTGTGGCTGTCTGTGGCTGTCAGTCAGCACACACAGGACGTCCGTGGCTGTCTGTGGCTGTCAGTGTGTGTCCTTCAGCACACACAGGACGTCTGTGGGTGTCTCTCAGCACACACAAGACGTCCATGTGTGTCCGTCAGCACACACAGGACGTCAGTGGCTGTCTGTGTGTGTCCATGTGTGTCCGTCAGCACACACAGGAAGTCCGTGGCTGTCCATCAGTACACATATCAGCACGTTGGTCCTTGGACTCAGCACGCTGACTCTTCCCGTGGACTGTTCGGGTGATTTTGGCCCATGTGGGCTGTCTGTTCAGTACACACAGGACGTCCGTGGGTGTCCGTCCGCACACACATGACGTTCGTGTGTGTCCGTCAGCACACACAGGACGTCTGTGGCTGTCCATCAGTACACATATCAGCACGTTGGTCCTTGGACTCAGCACCCTGGCCCTTCCCGTGGACTGTTTGGGTGATTTTGTCCCACGTGGGCTGTCTGTTCTGTTACAGGCTGGAAATCAGGGTGGGCAAGATGGATGATGGAAGCTTGGATGGGTCGACCAAAGAGATGATCGGATGGGCGATATGATGGAATGCAAGTTATGAACCTGAAAACAAATGCAAAAAGAAATGAGATATGATTTCTAATATGATAAAACAAGATAAATAAAGATAGATAGGATGGAATTAGGCTGCTGGTCTTGAGACACTCTCAGCCTAATCAGTTGATGATTGAAGTGGATTGAGATGGTGCTTTGCTTGCTGGACTGATGTCTCTCTCAAGCTTGGCAAACGAATTGGAATGAAAGGATGGGGGATTGAGGATGCCGCCACAAGACTCTATGGAAAGGAGCCTTGATAAGTCAAGGTGCTTTGGAGCTGCTTCACACAAACTCAAAAGACTTAGAACAATAGTTTTTAAGAAAACTAGAAAACTGAATAATTCTTATTACTTTCAAAATGGGGTGATTTACAATGAAGCAAAGACTAGAGCTTTATAGGCTCGACAAGGACAGACTCTAACAGTCATAAAATGATAAAAGGAAACAAAATAACTTGAACTTAAAGTCTTGGGAGCAAAGGCTTTGATGACTCCATGGAATATAGCCGTTAGACTTGATTTGCTTCCTTCCAAAAGAGAAACTTGTGAAGACTTGTATCTTGATAGCTTCTGGACGTGGCCATGATCTTCAAGCCTTCCTGAAATACTCCTTGGCCTCTGTAAAAGAGAATATGGCCGTTGGTTTTGGGAAAAAATCTGTAGAAACTCCTCCAAAGTATTTAGTGTAGATGTTGCCAAATATGGAAGGTTGATGGGAAGAGAGATCCGCCTGATCTCCTGGGTGCTGGTGCAGCTGAGGACGTCTTGGATGTCTTCTGAATGGTCTAGAGTATCTCCTAGTTCCCATATATAGCCCTGGGTAGAACCAAGTTGAATTGGTTGAAGACTTTCCTTAAATGATGTCGGTTTGGCCAATTGATGCAAACCGGCTTGATCTTTTGGTTTGATTGGGATCCGCCTGATCCAGTGTGGCATGGTGCTTCCTATGATGTTGTGGAGTGCCTCTGAATGACTTAGAAGGTCTCCTGGTTGCCATTCTTGAGGTTGGTTTGATGTGAAACCCGGATCTTCCAAATAAGGCAAGTGTAGAGCTGGTTTGGCCGGTTTTGGGAAATTGATCATATCTTCCAATTTCCTTGGCCATTTATCGAGATCTTGGGCTTTCTGGAAAGCTAATAAACTCCTCTTGACTCCTATGATCGGTTTTGGTTCAGGCCGCTTCTTTTTTGGGCTTGAATTCTCTTCTAAAGTCGCATACTCGCTGATGGACGGGTTGAGAAACCTCTGAATTGTAAAATTCATAACTTCTTGCTCCTTGAATATTTTAGCCCAATTCCAATTGGCCTGGACTCCTCCTTGAGTGTAGAATCCATAAATATTAGCCTCGTGACTTAAACCCTCCTGGTTTGTAAGATATGGCATGTTTAGTGCACATATGTCCTGGCTGGCACCTTGGCTGGTTGAGTAGGGTGTTGGGTCGACCTCTGGTTCAGCTGCTGAATTTCTGGATGCAACATGTTCAGTACACACAGGACATCTGTGGGTGTCCGTCAGCACACACAGGACGTCTGTGGGTATCCGCCAGCACACACAGGACGTCCGTGGCTGTCCGCCAGCACACACAGGACGTCCGTGGCTGTCCGCCAGCACACACAGGACGTAAGTGGATGTCCTTGTGTGTCCGTGTGTGTCCGTCAGCACACACATGACGTCCGTGTGTTTGGCTCCATGTACTGATCTGTGGACCGCAGTCTATCACACAGGACATCTGTGGCTGTCCGTCATAACACACAGGACGTCTGTGACTGGCCGTGTGTGTCCGTGGGTGTCTGCCAGCACACACAGGACGTCCGTGGCTGTCCGTCATCACACATAGGACATCCGTGATTGTCCGTGTGTGTCCGTCAGCACACACAGGACGTTTGTGGGTGTCGGTCAGCACACACATGACGTCCGTGTGTGTCCAGCAGCACACAGGACGTCCGTGGCTGTCCATGTGTGTCCGTGTGTGTCCGTCAGCACACACAGGACGTTCGTGGCTGTCCATCAGTACACATATCAGCACGTTGGTCCTTGGACTCAGCACTCTGGCTCTTCCCGTAGACTGTTTGGGAGATTTTGTCCCACGTGGGCTGTTTGTTCAGTACACACAGGACCTCTGTGGGTGTCCGCCACCACACACAGGACGTCCGTGGCTGTCTGTGGCTGTCCGTCAGCACACACAGGACATCAGTAGCTGTCCCTGTGTGTCTGTCAGCACACACAAGACGTTCGTGGCTGTCCATCAGTACACATATCAGCACATTGGTCCTTGGACTCAGCACGCTGACCTTCCCGTGGAATGTTCGGGTTATTTTGGCCCACGTGCGCTGTCTGTTCAGTACACACAGGACGTCTGTGGGTGTCCGTCAGCACACACAGGACGTCTGTGGCTGCCTGTGTGTGTCTGTGTGTGTCCGTCTGTGTCCATCAGCACACACAGAACGTTCGTGGCTGTCCATCAGTACACATATCAGCACGTTGGTCCTTGGACTCAGCACGCTGGCCCTTCCCATGAACTGTTTGGGTGATTTTGGCCCAGGTGGGCTGTGTGGTCAGTACACACAGGACGTCCGTGGGTGTCTGTGGCTGTCAGTGTGTGTCCTTCAGCACACACAGGACGTTTGTGGGTGTCTCTCAGCACACACAAGACGTCCATGTGTGTCCGTCAGCACACACAGGACGTCAGTGGCTGTCTGTGTGTGTCCATGTGTGTCCGTCAGCACACACAGGAAGTCCGTGGCTGTCCATCAGTACACATATCAGCACGTTGGTCCTTGGACTCAGCACGCTGACTCTTCCCGTGGACTGTTCGAGTGATTTTGGCCCACGTGGGCTGTCTGTTCAGTACACACAGGACGTCCGTGGGTGTCCGTCCGCACACACATGACGTCCGTGTGTGTCCGTCAGCACACACAGGACGTCCGTGGCTGTCCGTCATCACACATAGGACATCCGTGAATGTCCGTGTGTGTCCGTCAGCACACACAGGACGTTTGTGGGTGTCGGTCAGCACACACATGACGTCCGTGTGTGTCCAGCAGCACACAGGACGTCCGTGGCTGTCCATGTGTGTCTGTGTGTGTCCGTCAGCACACACAGGACGTCCGTGGCTGTCCATCAGTACACATATCAGCACGTTGGTCCTTGGACTCAGCACTCTGGCCCTTCCCGTGGACTGTTTGGGAGATTTTGTCCCACGTGGGCTGTTTGTTCAGTACACATAGGACGTCTGTGGGTGTCCACCACCACACACAGGACGTCCGTGGCTGTCTGTGGCTGTCCGTCAGCACACACAGGACATCAGTAGCTGTCCGTGTGTGTCCGTCAGCACACACAAGACGTTCGTGGCTGTCCATCAGTACACATATCAGCACATTGGTCCTTGGACTCAGCACGCTGACCTTCCCGTGGAATGTTCGGGTGATTTTGGCCCACGTGCGCTGTCTGTTGAGTACACACAGGACGTCCGTGGGTGTCCGTTAGCACACACATGACGTCCGTGTGTGTCCGTCAGCACACACAGGATGTCCGTGGCTGTCCATGTGTGTCCGTGTGTATCCGTCAGCACACACAGGACGTTTGTGGCTGTCCATCAGTACACATATCAGCACGTTGGTCCTTGGACTCAGCACGCTGACCCTCCCCGTGGACTATTCGGGTGATTTTGGCCCGCGTGGGCTGTCTGTTCAGTACACACAGGACGTTTGTGGGTGTCTGTCAGCACACACAGGACGTCTGTGGCTGTCTGTGTGTGTCTGTGTGTGTCCGTCTGTGTCCATCAGCACACACAGGATGTCTGTGGCTGTCCATGTGTGTCCGTGTGTATACGTCAGCACACACAGGACGTTCGTGGCTGTCCATCAGTACACATATCAGCACGTTGGTCCTTGGACTCAGCACGCTGACTCTTCCCGTGGACTGTTTGGGTGATTTTGGCCCACGTGGGCTGTCTGTTCAGTACACACAGGACGTCCGTGGGTGTCCGTCCGCACACACATGACGTCCGTGTGTGTCCGTCAGCACACACAGGACGTCTGTGGCTGTCCATCAGTACACATATCAGCACGTTGGTCTTTGGACTCAGCACCCTGGCCCTTCTCGTGGACTGTTTGGGTGATTTTGTCCCACGTGGGCTGTCTGTTCAGTACACATAGGACGTCTGTGGGTGTCCGTCAGCACACACAGGACGTCTGTGGGTGTCTGCCAGCACACACAGGACGTCCGTGGCTGTCCATCATCACACATAGGACATCCGTGATTGTCCGTGTGTGTCCGTCAGCACACACAGGACGTTTGTGGGTGTCGGTCAGCACACACATGACGTCCGTGTGTGTCCAGCAGCACACAGGACGTCCGTGGCTATCCATGTGTGTCCGTGTGTGTCCGTCAGCACACACAGGACGTCCGTGGCTGTCCATCAGTACACATATCAGCACGTTGGTCCTTGGACTCAGCACTCTGGCCCTTCCCGTGGACTGTTTGGGAGATTTTGTCCCACGTGGGCTGTTTGTTCAGTACACACAGGACGTCTGTGGGTGTCCGCCACCACACACAGGACGTCCGTGGCTGTCTGTGGCTGTCCGTCAGCACACACAGGACATCAGTAGCTGTTCGTGTGTGTCCGTCAGCACACACGAGACGTTCGTGGCTGTCCATCAGTACACATATCAGCACATTGGTCCTTGGACTCAGCACGCTGACCTTCCCGTGGAATGTTCGGGTGATTTTGGCCCACGTGCGCTGTCTGTTCAGTACACACAGGACGTCCGTGGGTGTCCGTCAGCACACACATGACGTCCGTGTGTGTCCGTCAGCACACACAGGATGTCCGTGGCTGTCCATGTGTGTCCGTGTGTATCCGTCAGCACACACAGGACGTTTGTGGCTGTCCATCAGTACACATATCAGCACGTTGGTCCTTGGACTCAGCACGCTGACCCTCCCCATGGACTATTCGGGTGATTTTGGCCCGCGTGGGCTGTCTGTTCAGTACACACAGGACGTCTGTGGGTGTCCGTCAGCACACACAGGACGTCTGTGGCTGTCTGTGTGTGTCTGTGTGTGTCCGTCTGTGTCCATCAGCACACACAGGATGTCCGTGGCTGTCCATGTGTGTCCGTGTGTATCCGTCAGCACACACAGGACGTTCGTGGCTGTCCATCAGTACACATATCAGCACGTTGGTCCTTGGACTCAGCACGCTGGCCCTTCCCATGAACTGTTTGGGTGATTTTGGCCCAGGTCGGCTGTGTTGTCAGTACACACAGGACGTCCGTGGGTGTCCGCCAGCACACACTAGACGTCCGTGGCTGTCTGTGGCTGTCCGTCAGCACACACAAGACGTCTGTGGCTGTCCGTCAGCACACACAGGACGTCCGTGGCTGTTTGTGTCTGTCAGTGTGTGTCCTTCAGCACACACAGGACGTCTGTGTGTGTCTGTCAGCACACACAAGACATCCATGTGTGTCCGTCAGCACACACAGGACGTCAGTGGCTGTCTGTGTGTGTCCATGTGTATCCGTCAGCACACACAGGAAGTACGTGGCTGTCCATCAGTACACATATCAGCACGTTGGTCCTTAGACTCAGCACGCTGGCCCTTCCCATGGACTGTTTGGGTCTGTCTGTTCAGTACACACAGGACGTCCGTGGGTGTCCGCCAGCACACACAAGATGTCTGTGGCTGTCTGTCAGCACACACAGGACGTCCGTGCTGTCCGTGTGTGTCCGTGTGTGTTCGTCAGCACACACAGAACGTCCGTGGTGTCCATCAGCACACACAGGACGTCCCTGTGTGCCCGTCAGCACACACAGGACGTCTGTGGCTGTATGTGTGTCCGTGTGTGTCTGTCAGCACACACAGGACGTCCGTGGCTGTCCATCAGTACACATATCAGCACGTTGGTCCTTGGACTCAGCACGCTGGCCCTTCCCATGGACTGTTTGGGTCTGTCTGTTCAGTACACACCGGACGTCCGTGGGTGTCCGCCAGCACACACAGGACGTCTGTGGCTGTCCATGGCTGTCCATGTGTGTCCGTCAGCACACACAGGACGTCCGTGGGTGTCCATCAGCACACACAGGACGTCCCTGTGTGTCCGTCAGCACACACAGAACGTCCGTGGCAGTCTGTGTGTCCATGCGTGTCCGTCAGCACACACAGGACGTCCGTGGCTGTCCATCAGTACACATAACAGCACGTTGGTCTTTGGACTCAGCACGCTGGCCCTTCCCGTGGACTGTTTGGGTGATTTTGGCCCACGTGGTCTGTCTGTTCAGTACATACAGGATGGCCGTGGGTGTCCGCCAGCACACACAGGACGTCTGTGGTTGTCTGTGTGTGTTCGTGTGTGTATGTCAGCACACACAGGACGTCTGTGGCTGTCCATCAGTAAACATATCAGTGCGCTGGTCCTTAGACTCAGCATGCTGGCCCTTCCCGTGGACTGTTCGGGTGACTTTGGCCCACGTTGGCTGTCTGTTCAGTACACACAGGCCGTCCGTGTGTGTTCGTCAGCACACACAGGACGTCTGTGTGTGTCCGTCAGCACACACAGGACGTCCGTGGCTGTCCGTCAGCACACACAGAATGTCTGTGGTTGTCCATATGTTCACATATCAGTACGTTGGTCCTTGGACTCAGCACGCTGCCCCTCCCCGTGGACTACTCAGGTGATTTTGGCCCGCATGGGCTGTCTGTTCAGTACACACAGGACGTCTGTGGGTGTCCGTCAGCACACACAGGACGTCTGTGGCTGTCTGTGTGTGTCCGTGTGTGTCCGTCTGTGTCCATCAGCACACACAGAACGTTCGTGGCTGTCCATCAGTACACATATCAGCACGTTGGTCCTTGGACTCAGCACGCTGGCCCTTCCCATGAACTGTTTGGGTGATTTTGGCCCAGGTGGGCTGTGTGTTCAGTACACACAGGACGTCTGTGGGTGTCCGCCAGCACACACTAGACGTCTGTGGCTGTCTGTGGCTGTCCGTCAGCACACACAGGACGTCTGTGGCTGTCCGTCAGCACACACAGGACGTCCGTGGCTGTTTGTGGCTGTCAGTGTGTGTCCTTCAGCACACACAGGACGTCTGTGGGTGCCTGTCAGCACACACAAGACGTCCATGTGTGTCCGTCAGCACACACAGGACGTCAGTGGCTGTCTGTGTGTGTCCATGTGTGTCCGTCAGCACACACAGGAAGTCCGTGGCTGTCCATCAGTACACATATCAGCACGTTGGTCCTTAGACTCAGCACGCTGGCCCTTCCCATGGACTGTTTGGGTCTGTCTGTTCAGTACACACAGGACGTCCGTGGGTGTCCGCCAGCACACACAGGATGTCTGTGGCTGTCTGTCAGCACACACAGGACGTCCGTGCTGTCCGTGTGTGTCCGTGTGTGTCTGTGTGTGTCCGTCAGCACACACAGAACTTCCGTGGGTGTCAATCAGCACACACAGAACGTCCCTGTGTGTCCGTCAGCACACACAGGACGTCCGTGGCTGTATGTGTGTCCGTGTGTGTCTGTCAGCACACACAGGACGTCCGTGGCTGTCCATCAGTACACATATCAGCACGTTGGTCCTTGGACTCAGCACGCTGGCCCTTCCCGTGGACTGTTTGGGTCTGTCTGTTCTGTACACACAGGACGTCCGTGGGTGTCCGCCAGCACACACAGGACGTCTGTGTCTGTCCGTCAGCACACACAGGACGTCCGTGGCTGTCCATGTGTGTCCGTGTGTGTCCGTCAGCACACACAGGACATCCGTGGGTGTCCATCAGCACACACAGGACATCCCTGTGTGTCCGTCAGCACACACAGAACGTCCGTGGCAGTCTGTGTGTCCATGTGTGTCCGTCAGCACACACAGGACGTCCGTGGCTGTCCATCAGTACACATATCAGCACGTTGGTCTTTGGACTCAGCACGCTGGCCCTTCCCGTGGACTGTTTGGGTGATTTTGGCCCACGTGGTCTGTCTGTTCAGTACATACAGGACGGCCGTGGGTGTCCGCCAGCACACACAGGACGTCTGTGGCTGTCTGTGTGTGTTCGTGTGTGTATGTCAGCACACACAGGACGTCTGTGGCTGTCCATCAGTAAACATATCAGCGCGCTGGTCCTTAGACTCAGCATGCTGGCCCTTCCCGTGGACTGTTCGGGTGACTTTGGCCCACGTTGGCTGTCTGTTCAGTACA
>NW_022610576.1:32500-41850 GCF_000309985.2 Brassica rapa
TCGGTTAGATGGTCGGTTCGAATTGCAACATAGACTGGGCTGTTGGGCTAAACGGTTGGTCATGTCCCAAGAGGCACGAGTGGCCAAAGGTCACGAGTTACCAAGGGTTGTGTGTGATGTCCGTGGGCTGTTTGTTCAGTACACACAGGACGTCCGTGGGTGTCCGTCAGCAAACACAGGACGTCCGTGTGTGTCCGTCAGCACACACAGGACATCTGTGGCTGCCCAAACTGATCTGCGGCCTTATCCTTTCAATCTAAGTCCGAGTTAACCAAGTTTTAATTCTTATCTTTGTAAATTCAATTCAATTCAACTGAGGTTCAATACAATAAATCTAAACAAGGAAACATAAGGGGCAAATCAATTGTATAAATATAAACTGAGATTCATACATCATTCTTAGGTTCGTCCTAATAAGTTATACACACTTAGTCTAACATAAGTTCACAAGTTGCACAATAGGCTATCAGTATTTCACATCTATCTACAATGACCCATTCACCACACATCTTCTCATGGCCTGAGTCTTCACGGTGCCTTTCCCTTACCACGGTCCATGTCCGATCCTGAAACTACACAAGACACAATGCACATTCATAAGGCCGATATCCTAACATCAAGTCTAGATAAGCATGGTTCGGCTACTTAGAATCTATAACCTGTCCAAACCAACATACTCAAAAATTCCCAAAAACTAATTAAAATTCATGATAATCTCTGATAACTCCCAACTAAGAGATTCCCATAAACAGTTTCCAACAAAACACACTAGAACATCCAAATCCGACCATGAAAAGTCCGGCCAAAGGCCAAGGACTTGGATACTGAACCGGCCAGGGCCTTGTTCAGTCTTCCCTGTATGAACAGAACAAACGAACACAATAATCTCATAGGACAAGCAAATCTAAAGAGATAGAGAGAGTAGATGTAGGCGCATAGCAAACCGGCCACAAGCCCGATCGGATCATCAGCCGTCTCGGGCCGATCACTTGCCGTCCACACCACTGACCTGGGCGTTCTCTCCCCAGGCGCCATCTCCTTCTCTTTTTCCTTCTCTCTGTCTGGTATCCATCTCCTCAGGCCTTGCTTCCCACGATCCGGTTTCTCCTGGAACAGCCAAGCCTCTCGCTGGTTCTCTCCTTGGATCGCCGGTTCTCTCTTCTCTTTCTGGGGTTTGTCTCTCACGATTTTGGCAGAGGTTCCCCTCAAGAATTCTGTGTCAAATTCTGGATCCAGGGCTCTGTATTTATAGAGAGAGGGAGTCGGAACAGCCATGGGGCCGAACGGGTGGGAGTTGTAACCGAAAAGGTGTCTCTCTCTCGTTTGCAACCGTTCGGCAATAACTGCCCCCAACCGGTCCTCAACTGCCTCCAACTGCTCATGTCCTTGTCCCTGTCGGTTCTCTATCCTGAAGCCAAGGCCAAGCCCTTTAACTGACCGTCCATACCGTGGCCGGACCATCTAACCAAACCACCATAACCGTCCTAGTAACCGCCCAACCATCCAGGACATGAACACTCGGCCCAGCTGAGTTGAGCTGACTGCTAGCTGGTCCCAGCTGAGTGAGGTAGTCCTTCTAGCTCCACGAGCTGATGCATACTGACTGAGCTCCCATTGAGCTTCCCTGAGCTGCCCAAGCTCGGACGCTGTCCTGTCCAGCTCCCACATCACTCGTCCAGCACTATTAAACCCATTCTTTCTTCACCCTGGTTAAGTCTCAACACTTTGATGCCCTTAACTCTATGTCTGAGCCATGATACGCTTGTCCACTGGTCTAATGACCTGACTGGTGCATTTCCCCGCACCATGGCTCATCCCAACGATCCTATCTCGGACTGGGGACATGAGAAGTCTCCCCCACTTGGGATGGATTCGTCCTCGAATCCTCATCATGTGTTTCCTCGGGGACCACCTGATCATACCACTCAGGATACTCGGCCTTCATCCTTGCCTCTGTTTCCCAAGTGATTACATCCTTGCCATTGTATTCCCACACGACCTTGATCATGGGAATGGCTTCTTCCTTGTTGTCTTTTCTGTTCGATCCACTATGCGGACCGGCCTCGTCTCTAGAGTCAGATTCTTACCCAAATCTGTAGGGATCTCGTGTAGGACTATGTCCTGATCAGACAAACATTTTTGGAGTTGGGACACATGAAACATGTTGTGGAACGCATCCATGGCTGGTGGCAGTTCCAACTTATAAGCCACAGCCCCAACTCTTTCTATGATTCTGAACGGACCCAAGTACCTAGGGTCTAGTTTTCTTCTGCCAGAAACTCTAGCCCTCCCTTTGAATGTGATCATCTTGAGATATACCAAGTCTTCAACTTCAAACTCAATATGTTTCCTTCGTCTATATGCATAACTCTTTTGACGATCCTGTGCTTCTTTCATTTTCTCCTTTAAGAACCTTATTTTCTCGGTGGTTTCTTCCACTATCTCAGGACCCAACATTCTCCTCTCCCCCACTTGGGTCCAGCATAATCGCGTCCTGCAAGGCCGTCCATACAGTGCTTCATAAGGTGACATCCCAATGCTAGTATGGAAACTGTTGTTGTAGGCAAACTCGACCAAGGGTAGATGCTTTTCCCATGAGTCGCCCCAATCCAACACCACGGCCCTTAACATGTCCTCCAATGTCTGGATTGTCCTCTCTGACTGCCCATCCGTCTGAGGATGATAGGCTGTGCTCATGTTCATTCTTGTTCCTAAGGCTTTTTGAAAAGCCTGCCAGAAGTAAGAGGTGAACCTAGAGTCTCTGTCCGAGACAATACTAGCCGACACTCCATGCAGACGTACTATCTCGTCCAAGTAGATCCTCACGATCTGATCCACTCCATCTCCTTTCTGTATTGGTAAGAAGTGGGCCGACTTGGTTAGTCTGTCAACCACCACCCAAACCGCATCCTTTTGGTTCCTGGTCGTAGGAAAACTGGTCACAAAATCCATTGTGATGTGATCCCACTTCCACCCTGGTATGGGGAGATTCTGGAGCATACCATTGGTCACTTGATGTTCGGCCTTCAGAAGCTGGCAAGTAGGACACCTCGCCACCCACTCAGCTGTTTTCATCCTTATGCAGTGATAGTACCTTTTTAAATCCCTATACATCTTATTCAGCATGGGGTGGACTGAGAACTTTGACTTATGAGCCTGACTCATAATCTCTTCTTTAAGCCCCTTGCTGTTTGGAACACTTACTCGGCCATTCACCCAGTTTGTTTCGTTGCTTGTGATCTGATACTCCGAATTATCGTTAAGAGCCACTTTTTGCAAGTTCTCATCCAAACTCTTGGCCTGCTGTATCCTGGTAAGTAGATCGGCCTGATCCACTTCCTCGGATCCCAATGGCTCATCACGTCCAACCAAGGAATTTAGATGTAGTGACCGAACCATCCCTTCTAGTTCATCCGCTTCTCTTTCGGCCGAGACATCTGCCCTTCTCCGGCTTAAGGCATCAGCCAATAGGTTAGCCTTGTCTAGATGGTATGATATGTCCAGATCATAATCAGCACATACTCAATCCATCTTCTTTGTCTCAAGTTCAACTCAGGCTGAGTGAAAATGTACTTCAAGCTCTTATGATCAGTGAGAATCTGGACTTTGGCTCCGTACAGATACGATCTCTATATCTTCAAAGCAAACACCACGGCCGCCATCTCTAGATCATGGATCGGATAATTCCCTTCATGCTTTCTCAGCTGTCTCGAGGCATAAGCAATCACCTTCCCATGTTTCAGGACGCACCCCAACCCAGTGATGGACGCATCCGTATAGACCACATAAGGTTGATCTCCCTCGGCAATACCAATATTGGTGCATTCGTCAGCATATCCTTTAGAGCTGAGAAACACTTCTCACACCCTTCATTCCAGGCAAACTTCACATCCTTGCCTGTAAGTCGTGTCATGGGTTGAGCCAAACTGGCAAACCCTTGACATACTTTCTGTAGTAGCCGGCCAGCCCTAGGAAACTCCTAACCTCAGTAGCATTCCTAGGCTGTGGCCAATCTCGTATAGTCTGAACCTTCTCCGGATCTACTGACACGCCCTGATCAGACACAATGTGTCCGAGGAACCCAGCGCTCTTCTGCCAGAAACTACACTTGCTTAGTTTGGCAAAGAGTTTTTGTTCCCTCAAACGTCCTAGTACGGCCCTGAGATGCTTCTCATGGTCTTCCTTGTTTCTGGAATATACAAGTATGTCATCTATGAAGATGATTACAAATTCATCCAAGAATGCAGCTGGTGCATTGGTTAGACCAAATGGCATAACCAAAACTCATAGTGGCCATACCTGGTCCGGAACGCCGTCTTCCTGATATCATTAGGCTCAATTGGGATCTGATGATACCCTGAGGCTAAATCAATCTTGGAAAACCATTTGGCCCCTTTGAGCTGATCCAACAGCTCATCAATTCTGGGTAATGAGTACTTGTTCTTCACAGTAACCCTATTCAACCCTCGGTCATCAATACACAGCCTTAAGCTACCATCCTTTTTCTTCACAAAAAGAACTGGTGCTCCCCAAGGCGAGACACTTGGTCGTATGAACCCTTTATCCAACAACTCTTCCAGTTGCTTCTTTAGCTCGGCCATCTCGGCCGGAGCCATACGATATGGACTTTTGGACATTGGGGCCGTCCCTGGTTCTAGTTCTATTATGAACGGGTCAGCCCTATTAGGGGGAATGCCCTGTAGTGCCCGAAACACATCCTCAAACTCTTTAACCAGCGGAATCCCGTCAGGGTCTGTAACACCCGAATCCGGCCTCTCGACGAAAGTGGACCCATTTGCTACTTAATCAATCCCTTGCTTGTTTGATTCATTTTATGTCTTTCATTTACTAAGTCATGTTCGAATCCGAGGTTCTAAAACAATTGAACAGATAGCACAGCGGAATATAAATGTGTTATAAAATGTATTACTTAGAAACATGAGATCCGATACACAACTTCTTAATCGTTTCATAGACAATCACTAGTTCATCCCTAGCATCATCTAACCATACGTTACACAGCCTCTCACTGACCGAGCCTTCACGGCTCCTTGGCTTGACCAGAACCATCCTTAGTTTCTGAAACCACAACCAGATAAGCATTAATCATAACCGAAAATAGAACTGGTCGATTCTACAATGCTTGGCTTGGTTCCTAGAACATAGATAAACCTCGGAAAATATACTTATAAAAATATATAAACCCTGCCTACCGAATCCTAAGTCATTCAACCAACCACCCATGACCATGACTTAGACATACGACAGTCCAGAATAGATAAAACAGAACACACGAACAGCCCGGATCGTCCCGAAGACCAATCCGTCCATCCGGATAGAATCTAGGTGCGACCGGCCTAGATGAAGTCCGGCTCAATGGCCCAACGGACTTTCTTACCTGATCCGGCCTTGGGCCTGGATCCAACGGCCGAGTAAGCCTCACGCCTAACGCCTAACCGAGTAGGCCAAACGGCCGATCGGACCTTGCGACTCTTACCCTGGCTTAGACGAACCGTGTACTGTACTTGTCTCGACGGACAAGACATGGTCTGATCCCTAAGGAACGGACACGACCTGTCTCAACAGGTAACGTTTGGAACATGCACCCCTTCGGTCCTTGGTACCTATTGGTCCTCGTACCTCTTGTCGTCTGTAACGCTTGGTTACTTACACCCTTTGGCAACTCACAACCTTGGAACTCGTTGATGTGCCGCAGTCCACGGATCATTACATGGAACCAGCTCAGCATGGAGTTCAAGACGTTCTGAACATTTCAACCGAGGTTCATGTTTTTCACCGTGCCAGACTTGACTTGGATCATGCCAGACTTGAGAAAGATCATGCCAGACTTGAGAAAGATCATCCCGGACTTGAGAAAGATCATGCCAGACTTGACTTGGATCATGAGGTTTCACAAAATGATCGAGATTTCTCTGCTTTGGCTTGATTGGCCCATACTGCACGTACCGGCGACCGTACTGATGGACTGATCTACCCTTTTGATCAGTTCACGCACTTTGATCAGCCAAGTTTCACTAAGGCAAGGATCCTTCACCTTTCTGAAGACATAGGACACACTTGGTCCAGTCTGGTTCATGATCCGGACATGGTGGCTCGTTGGTCTTGTGAGTCATATCAAGCAACGACCAGAGATCCTTCACTTCGTGGTCTTGTGAGTGATATCAAGAACCATTTGGAGTCGGGAATATCAAAGGCCTTTCCGCAACCTTCGTGTGACCCTTCAATCCATCCAGTTCTCCATCCGGGTTCATAACCAAATCTGATCCATTTGAGTGAGCCGATCTTAGGGTCCTTCAAGTGGTATCAGAGCCGCTCGTTTGGTATCTTCTAAATCATTCATCTTTCTCATCTTCCATTTCTAAATCATAAACACTTATTCTTCTATCCATCTTGAATCCGGAACCCTCATTATCATCCTCTATCTATAAAAAAAAAAGTTTTTCATTTGGGGATTGGTTGGGAAGAGAAAGCCTGCTGGCTGAGGAGAAATCCAGCCTTTGAGGTGGTTAAAACGGATTCCCAAAACCAAAATCTCTTATCTTTCTCTCTTTTTAAAATTATCTTGTGTTGCTGGATTTTGTCCATTGGGATTCTTTGATGTGTTCTTCTTAGAAAATTGAGTAGAAACTTGTGTGTGATCACCTAAATCTGAGAAAAACACTTGAGTGGGTGAGATTAAACACTTGAGAGAGTGAGGTTTTATTTTCTAATTTTGTGTTGAGATTTTCAGGTTATGATGTTTGGTCTTCAAAGGGAAAGTAGCAAGGAGAAATCCCACAACAAACTATCTCTCAATCTTCATTTAAATATTCTTTGAATAATTTGATGAGTTTGTTAGTGTGCAAGATATGCCAAACAGGAGGTGCAATGAACCTTTCAAGTCGTCCCAAGGTGAAGCTGATCCAAAGAGACGTTTGCTTCAGTTTGATGTCCAAGAGTTTGTGGTAACTTTGTGGAGGAAGTGGTGAAAACCCTCAAGGAAGTCAACCAGACCCATAAGAAGAGCATATCCACACGTGCACCTGTAGCTGAGCCATCCTTATTCATCAGCAAGAAATCCAAAGGTAAATCTGAATCCATGTTGAGGAGTTGAAAGATTTTCAGATTCTTACCCATCTATGATGAATATGATGAAGAGCCAATTGAAAGCTTGTTTCTTGTGAGAAAAATTGTGATCTTCCTTCTCTTGACCTGAGTTTGCAACTGATATTGAACATGCAATTGTAGAACTAACCATTTTGCAACCGGAGCATCCAAGTAGTCTTGTTTTTCTCCACAGGTTTTGGAGGAAGAGCCACTAGATTTACCACATCAAGGACCATGTCTTGACACTAGGATATTTTTTGATGAAGATCAAGATCCTATCTTTGATGAGGAGGATGAACCTTGTCCAGTCTTTGATGAAGAAGCAACAAACATAACATCCATCGCTATGGAGAGCCATCTTTGCTTTGATCCCGACACAACTCCTGCCTCTTTGTCTTTTGAACTTCAAGCGCAATTGTTTGTTTTGAGTATCCAGGAAAGACAGGTTGAGCTCTGAGAAATGAAAGCACTGACCGTGCCCAACAGCCTGAGATTTGGAGAAGCTTTGTTGTCCCAACCGGCTACCTTGGAGATACCAGCGACAGGGTTCAGTCAAAACAGATATCTCAACATTCAGAAGGTCTTTTGTCATGAATTCAATTTCAAAGGAAATCCAACTCACCAAGGATTCACTGAGGATTGGAATCACTTGAAAATCATCACGGAGGAAGGAGTTATGAATTTTCCAAACCGGAGATTATCCAGTCCGTCTATCCTCGAGAGTACCAGACTTCTAAAGGAGATTCAGGCTCAAGAAGGAGCGGCCAAGCCAAAACCGATCCTCAACGAACCAAAGGTCTTTCCTCAGTCAACCTCCTGTCCAAACCAAAAGCACTGTAAGGATCATGGGTTGATTGTCTCTGCTCATCTTGAAAATGTTTTAAAACCGAGAATTTTAAGCAAAAACAAATCTTACTTGGTTGAAAAACGTTTTGCTTAAACATTTTCTTCATTGTTTTCATTGAGCTATGCTTTCAAAGATATTTGGTTTAAGAAAAGGAATGAACCAAGATTGCTTAGGCCAAAAAATCAATTTGATTTCATTCATGATGAGGATAGAGAAACCCTTTGATTATTTCTTTCGCTAGATTTGATGTGGTTTCTCTAGTTGTTTGAATGACCATGATAAGCCTGATCAGTTTCCAAGGGAGAGCAAGCACTGGTGAATGCCTAAGGACTTGTGTTCGTGGAACATGGAACCGCACATACCTGAGGGAAACGAGTTCAAACATCGAAAGAAGTTTCTGTCCAAACTTTTCATTCATTGTGAATTTTCCATGAATTTTAAATCCTTTGTATCTGATTTATTCGCTTTTGATACATGTACAATGGATTTAAGGACAAATCCTTTTGAAGAGGGAGGGAATGATGTGCCGCAGTCCATGGATCATTACATGGAACCAGCTCTCAGCATGGAGTTCAGGACGTTCTTAACATTTCAACCGAGGTTCATGTTTTTCACCGTGCCAGACTTGACTTGGATCATGCCAGACCTGAGAAAGATCATGCCAGACGTGAGAAAGATCACCCCAGACTTGAGAAAGATCATGCCAGGCTTGACTTGGATCATGAGGTTTCACAAAATGATCGAGAAATCTCTCTTTTGGCTCGATTGGCCCTTACTGCACGTACCGGCGACCGTACTGATGGGCTGATCTACCCTTTTGATCAGTTCATGCCCTTTGATCAGCCAAATTTCACTATGGCAAGGATCCTTCACCTTTATGAAGACATAGGACGCACTTGGTCCAGTCTGGTTCATGATCCGGACATGGTGGCTCATACGGACAGTCCCACATCTTCCTTATCCTTACCGCGGTCCATGCTTCAGGATACAACGAACCTGGACAGAAGCCGATCAGTCACATTTAATAATCTGTATTTATTTTGTTTAATGACTAGATCTAATCTAGATCTACTTTTCTATTTAATTCCTTGATCTACAAAACTCTATAAGTATGAAACTCTTTCATTTTAATAAATCAGAAATCGATTTTGTCTAAAGTTTGAGTTAAATCTTTGTTCTTCGTTTAGAACTTGTTCTTAGTTTCTTGGTGAGTCATATCCAAGTAAACATTTCCTCCCATAGTTGGTCTTGTTGAGTCATATCAAGCAACGACGAGAGATCCTTCACTTGGTGGTCTTGTGAGTCATATCAAGCACCATTTGGAGTCGGGAATATCGAAGGCCTTTCCGCAACCTTCGTGCGACCCTTCAATCCATCCAGTTCTCCATCCGGAGTT
>NW_022610578.1:0-91544 GCF_000309985.2 Brassica rapa
GAGTTGAGGTAAGCTAGGGTATCATGCTTGTGAATTAGCGAATTCTAAGATGAACCGGCTTAGCCAGATACATTTTCCAAGGGCAAGAACCGAAAAAAACAGAAAGGTTGGTCGATCTAGTATTTAGAAGTAATAGACGGGGTGGAAGGGATGGAAGCAATGCAAAACTTGTTTATGGATTACCTGGACAAGGGAAGTAACATGGACCAGAGAGTGGCTTAGGTTGAAATAAACGTGCAGCACTCTACTGAAGTTAAGTGTTATCCTTGATGGCCGTTCATAATAAGTAAAGCATATGCAATGTTAAATCTGACTCAAAGGAGACAATACATGACCAGCACACGAGTCGACTTGTGATCAGATGGATCAGCTAGGACTCGGTATAGGTCAAGGTAGGTTTCCTTAGATCTAGTTGGATGGAATGAATCAATTCCAATCTGAATCCGTCCAAAGAAAGAATTGAGGAAACTCAGGGTGTCTTTCCACTCATTGGAAGAACATGATGTTAAGTATCTTAGTATGATGGGATTGAGGTATATTATAATTTCTGTTGTGAATGGTGTCAGCATTCGCAATAGTAAGACGCTTTGGAGAATGGTATGGGACATTTTCCAAATGTGTGATTAAACCGAAATGCTACTCATCTAGGTACCCACTGGAAGTGAAACGGGTGGCTTTGTTGGAGTCTAAACTGGCTGAAGAAGCTAAGCTTAAGGCTAAGCCACAGTCTGGCCCATCGGGCAAGACTAATGATAAAAAGAGAAAATTGGACCAGGTGGAAGGAGGTAAGACCTCTGGTTGCAAATGTGGACGGAACCATACCGGTGAGTGCTGGAAGGCAAAGGGGGCTTGTGTTCGTTGTGGCATCATGGACCATGGGGTTCAGAACTGTCCTCGACAGAAACTGTCAGGTAGAAGCGGCCAGATGACTTGTTTCCATTGTGGCCAGCAAGGACATTTCCGATCGGAGTGTCCCAAGCTGCAAGGAAGTCAGGGGAAGGGCCATGGAGACACAGGCAAGGCGTCCCAAGGCAAACCAACCACAACACCAAGGGTGTATGAACTGTCACGAGACGACGGAGCTTTCGGATCTTTTGATTCGATCTCTGGCAATCTCTAAATTTATCATTTTACATTCAAGTAGTAATGCTTGGTCTGGAACTAGAATTGTCTAGGGGATTCTGATGGGGGTCTCTGATAGGAACCCTCATGATTGGTGGTGTAAAACCCCACGTACTTTCCGACGCAGAGGCTACACATAGGTTTGTGAGTCCGGGACTGGTCGGAAAGGGTCTGTTCTGTCTGGACGCTGGTGATTATTTCGGGATAGTGAGGGCGGCCGGAGGGCAAGCCAGGAACTCATTAGGTCTCATGTTAAATATCCCCGTGTCAATTCAGGGAAAGGTATTCCCTGTGAATCTGTCTGTGTCCACCTAAAGAATCACGCGATGATCCTAGGTATGGACTGGTTGGGAAAGTATCGGGCCACTCTCGATTGCCATAAAGTCGTGTGCAATTGGAGACTGGGCTTCATCCGATCCAGTAACAATGTCTGTGTCCGGCTCAAGAGAAAGTAGTGGTTTCAGCAGTTCGAGCGATTCGGATGCTGGAACAGGATTGTCAGTCCTTTTTGGCTACAATTACAACTACAGAGCCTGGCAGTTCTGTCTGTCTGAAAGACCTTTCTGAGGATTCGTTGGTGTCCGAGTTCCCAGATGTGTTTTGTTTGCTACAGGGTGTCCCCCCTGATAGGTCCGATCCATTATATGATTAAACTGGAACCAGGGACAGTTCCGTTGTCCTAGAGTCCGTTTCTTTGGCTCCGGCCGAGATGGCAGAGCCGAAGTTGACCATGTCCGAGAGAGGACCTTGGTCGCAGTACAACCAAGTCGGAGTTTGACCTACGGTTGAGAATGATCAAGTCTAGTAATGGACGAGGATCAGGCCACGACCTATTCGGAGATGGACCTATGGTCGGGGTGAAATGGTCGAGTCCCTGAGTGGACCATGACGGAATACGATCATGTCTGTAAATGGACCAGGATCAAATTATGACAAAGTCCAGTGAAGGACAGAAGTCAAGTCTGAGGCGTTTTTAGTCTGGAGGGACTAATATCGCAATGTGGCCAAGCCTGAAAAGGTTGTGTCCGTTTAAGGGGATGATCCATTACGTTGTGGCTGAGGTCATGAACCTTATTGTCCATGAAGGACAAAAGAACCATAACAATCTGTTAGGACTTGTTGTAGGACAAGCAGCCTAAAGATTGGAACAAGTTCGTGAGGACTTGACTGGTACATCGAAGTGGTCATTTGGTGGTTTTGAATCAAGCTTGTTCTATTCTCTGATCAAGACTAGAATAAGTTGGGTTGGAATATTTTGTCTTGGGACAAGGTATAATCATCACCTGAATGGGTGCGAGATGCCAAGGGTCATGAGTTGTGATGTGCCTCAGTCTGAGGAACTCGACCATCAGGAAGATCAGGACATTCCAACCGAGGTTCATCGCCCCAAACGAGGCCGAGCTGTGTACCGGATTGATCCACGGATGGACGGGAAGGAGCTTAGACTGGATCCTCGACCTATCAGCCGAACTGACCGTACTGGATCGTCTCTCTCTCGGACAACTCGCCAATCTCAGACTGACGGTCAAGCCAGAAGCAACTTAGGCCGAGCCGAACAAAGAACTGGACGCGACTTCTCTCTTCTCGCACGTTTGGAACGTACCGACCGTATTGGCAAACTGATCGATCCATTTGATCAGTTCATGCACTTTGATCATCCGAATCTCTCTAAGGCACAGATTCTTCATCTTTCAGAGAGACTTAGGACGATTATGGTCGAAGATGGTTCAGGAGACGGACAAGACGGAACAGACGGACTGGCCCGCGACCGTCCTGCTCCTGGCCGCGGTTCAACCAGCCGAAGGGTCACTTTGACCAGTCCGCAAATTGAAGAGTCTTTCTTCTTTGTCTTTCAAAATTCTAGTCAAATGTCTTTAATTTTATTTGTCTTTCAAACTTCTAGTCAAGTAGCCCCTTTGTCTCCTACTTGTACTATAAATAAGTGTTTCATTTCATTAATAAAATCAGATCATTTTGGATTAAGTTTCTGAGTTTAAACTCTCTGTTCTCTTTAGAACTTGTTTTCGATTGTCTTGGTGAGTCATATCCGAGCAATTCACTTCTCAACTAGTTGGTCTTGTGAGTCATATCAAGCAACCAGTTCGAGATCTTCCTTGGCGGACTTGTGAGTCATATCAAGCGCCATTGAAGTCGGGAATCATCAAGGGAACATCCGCAACCCTTGTGCGACCCAACGTTCCATCAGTTCTCCTTTCCGGAGTTCATATCCAAACGAATCCAGTCGAGGGCAATCCGATCTTAGGGTCCTTCAAGTGGTTCAGAGCCACTCTTCTGGTATTCTCTATCTCGATCCATCTTCTCATCTTCCATTTTCTTCTAAACACTTCTTCATCTGTCTATCTTGAATCCGGGCCCCTCATTACCATCCACTTATAAAAAAAAAAAAAAAAAAGAAACAAGCAAGATCCATATTATAAAAAAAAAAGAAAGAGTTTACTTTGTGGATTGGTGGTGGAAGAGGAAGCCTGCTGGCTGAGGAGAAATCCAGCCTTTGAGGAGGTTAAAACGGATTTTTTTTAACAAATCTCTTATCTTTCTATCTTTAAAGTTCCCGTGTGTTTTGCTTAAGTTTGGCCATCCAGATTCCGAGATCTGTTCTTCATAGAACTTTGAGTGGAAACTTGAGTGATCACTTTTAAATCGAGAGAGAAACACGTGTGTGGGTGAGGAACAAACACTTGAGAGTGTGAGTTTTAATCCTAACGTTTTGTGTTTAAGAAATTTCAGGAACCATGAGTAGCCATGAAGAACAAAACCGTCCCGGAAATTCAGTTGCTGGACTGTCTAATCTTCAGATGCGAGCTTTGAATGATTCTTTTTCTAACCTTATAAACACAGGTCTAGAGCAGATCCATCAAAGGCTTGACGAACTTCAAGTAAGCCAGTCCCATCCTAGATCAAGGACAAGAACCAATCAGCCGCGAAGGAATACCCGGTCAGATGATGAGTTTCCTGATGAGGACGCCCAAGAGGACGAGGTCAGATCCGCTTACCGGCCAAGAAGAGGTCATAGAACTCGAAACCCAGGTGATGTCAATCCATTTGCTAGAAACAATCGTACTGATGATAGTTTGAACGGATTGAAATTGAAAATTCCACCTTTTGATGGTAAAAACGACCCTGATGCTTTTCTAGAGTGGGAAAGAAAAATTGAGCATGTCTTTGATTGTCAAAACTATTCTGAACTTAGAAAAGTAAGGCTTGCGGCCACTGAATTCTGTGGCTATGCTATTAACTGGTATGATCAAGTGTTGACCCACAGGAGGAGAACAGGTGAGCGGCCGATTGAGACATGGGATGAGCTTACCTTGTTGATGAGGAAACGATTCGTGCCAACCCATTATCACCGCGACCTTCACCAGAAGTTAAGACGTTTGCTTCAAAGAACCAAATCTGTGGAAGACTATTATCAAGAGATGGAAGTTTTGATGACCAAAAAGGACACGGATGAACCTTTGGACCCCACTATGGCTCGCTTTCTTTCAGGCCTCAACCGTGACATCCAAGATCGTATGGAGCTTCAAGAGTATGGAAGTGTGGAACAGATGCTACACAAAGCCATCTTGATCGAGCAACAATTCAAGAGAAGGAGTTTCTCAAAACCGGCCACTACTTCTAAGCCGGCCTACTCTCCTAAACCGGCCTATGCTCCTAAGCCAAGCTATCAAGACAAAGGTAAGTCGCCTATCACAACACATACTGCCTTTAAAACTGATGTTTCCACTCGAGATGACAAAGGAAAAGCAGTAGACGACTCAAGCCGAGCAAGAGACATTAGATGTTTCAAATGTCAAGGGCTAGGACATTATGCCAAGAACTGTCCAAACCAGCGTGTGATGATTCTCTTGGAAAATGGTGAAGTTGAGTCCGAGGATGAACAAGAAGACAAGGAGGATCTTGGTCCTATCTTTGATAAGGAAGAGGAGTCCTTTGACTACCCACATCACGGACCATTACTTGTGGCTAGGAAGGTTTGGGGAATCCCATCTTCACGGACGGCCACGCGAACGGCCACACGGACAACGACCATGACCCGACCTTTGATCCAGATTCTGAGCCGATCTTTGATGATGAAGATAGCTTTGACTATCCAGCTCACAGGACCACTACTGGTCACTAGACGTTCCTTGAGTGTTCAGCCCAAAACCAATGAAAAGGAACAAAGGGAGAATCTCTTTCATTCTCGTTGTTTAATCTCTGAAAAAGTTTGTTCTTTAATCATTGATGGTGGGAATTGTACTAATGTTGCTAGTGATACTCTTGTCAGGAAATTAGGTCTAGCTACTCGACCTCTTTCTCGTCCTTTCAGGTTGGAATGGCTCAATGAAACTGGTGAACAGTATGTTAAGGAGCAAGTCACGATCCCTCTCACCATTGGTCGTTATGAAGACGAGATTGTGTGCAACGTTCTTCCCATGGATGCTTGTCATGTTCTGTTGGGACGTCCATGGCAATTTGATAAAAGAACCGTCCATGATGGTTACACAAACCGGTACTCCTTTGACCATAAAGGAAAGAAGATCACGCTTGTACCACTCTCGCCCTTGGAGGTCCATCAAGACCAGCTCCAACTCAAAAAGAACCGTGAACAAGAGTCCAAACCGGACAAACCTGAGTCCTCAATCCGGAACTCCAACTTCTTTATCAAACAAAGTCAGGTTAAGAAGTCTCTTTACTCTCAAAAGCCCTTTCTGTTACTTGTGTACAAAGAATCTCTGATGGCTTCTACTTCTTATAACCTTGCACCGGAAGTTCCGAGTGATTTGCTAGATGTCTTGCAGGAATATTCTGATGTCTTTCCAGATGAAAACCCAAAGGGTTTGCCGCCAGTACGAGGGATTGAACATCAGATTGACTTTGTTCCGGTGCGTCTCTACCTAACCGGCCAGCTTACAGAACCAATCCGGTGGAGACCAAGGAACTTGAGAAACAAATTGGAGACCTTATGGAGAAAGGTTACATCAGGGAAAGCCTCAGTCCTTGTGCCGTCCCAGTTCTACTTGTCCCCAAAAAGGATGGATCATGGCGCATGTGTGTGGACTGCCGTGCCATCAACAACATTACGGTAAAGTATAGGCATCCCATTCCTAGACTAGACGACATGCTTGATGAACTTTACGGTTCATGTGTCTTTTCTAAGATAGATTTGAAAAGTGGCTATCACCAAATCCGAATGAAAGAAGGTGATGAATGGAAAACTGCATTTAAAACCAAGCTAGGATTGTATGAATGGTTAGTCATGCCATTTGGTCTTACTAATGCACCTAGCACTTTCATGCGATTGATGAACCATATCTTGAGAGCATTCATTGGTCATTTTGTGGTAGTTTACTTTGATGATATTCTTATCTACAGCAAGAACATGGATGAACATAAGAAACATTTGAAATCTGTCCTTGAAGTTCTTAGAAAGGAACATTTGTTTGCTAACCTTGGAAAGTGTTCTTTTGGCACATATCATGTGGTCTTCTTAGGTTTTGTTGTAGGTGCTGAAGGACTTAGAGTGGACGAGGAGAAAATCAAAGCCATCCGAGACTGGCCAAGTCCAACGAACGTGAGTGAAGTAAGGAGCTTCCACGGCCTTGCCGGGTTCTATCAACGGTTCGTCCAAGATTTCAGTACCATAGCGGCCCCATTGACCGAAGTCATTAAAAAGAATGTTGGGTTCAAATGGGAACAAGCTCAAGAAGAAGCCTTCCAAATCCTTAAAGGGAAGTTGACTAATGCTCCTTTACTTGTTCTTCCTGACTTTTCTAAAACGTTTGAGATCGAATGTGATGCTTCGGGTGTTGGTATTGGTTCAGTTTTGATGCAGGATAGAAAGCCTATTGCTTACTTCAGTGAGAAGCTTGGAGGCGCCACACTCAACTACCCAACTTATGATCAAGAGTTGTATGCTTTGGTAAGAGCTCTTCAAACGTGGCAACACTATCTTTGGGCTAAGGAGTTTGTTATCCACACGGATCATCAGTCCCTGAAACACCTTAAGGGCCAACAGAAGCTGAACAAGAGGCATGCCTGCTGGGTTGAGTTCAATGAGACATTTCCTTATGTCATCAAATACAAGCAAGGTAAGGAAAACGTTGTGGCTGATGCTTTGTCCCGAAGGTATACTCTTCTTTCAGCCCTCGAAACAAAACTTCTTGGTTTTGAATTTATCAAAGACTTGTATGCTTCTGATCCGGATTTTAAAGAAATTTTCAACAAGTGTTCCAGAGTGGCTTATGGCAAGTACTATCGAAACTCGGGTTTTCTTTTCTATGATAACCGTTTGTGTGTGCCCCAATGTTCTTTGAGGGAGTTGTTTCTCAGGGAATCTCATTGAGGAGGTCTTATGGGACACTTTGGAATCAAGAAGACATACAAGGCCGTGTATGATCATTTCTACTGGCCTAGCTTGATGAAGGACGTAGAGAGAATTTGTGGACGATGTGTGGTGTGCAAGAAGTCCAAAGCCAAGGCATCCAATCACGGTTTGTACTCGGCCTTACCCATTCCTTCTCATCCTTGGATTGATATTTCTATGGATTTTGTTCTTGGATTGCCTAGAACTAAGAATGGCCGAGACTCTATCTTTGTGGTTGTCGATAGATTTTCGAAAATGGCTCACTTTATTCCTTGCCATAAAACTGATGATGCTGTACAAGTTGTTGATCTGTTCTTTAGGGAAACTGTGAGATTGCATGGAATGCCTAAGACCATTGTTTCTGATCGTGATGCTAAGTTTCTTAGTTATTTTTGGAAAACTTTGTGGTCTAAGTTAGGAACGAGATTGATGTTTTCCACAACTTGTCATCCGCAAACTGATGGTCAAACCGAAGTTGTTAATCGAACTTTGTCCGCTTTGCTTAGATCTTTGGTCAAGAAAAATATTAAGTCTTGGAAGATTGCTTGCCACATGTTGAGTTTGCTTATAATCATGCTATGCATTCAGCTACAAAGTTCTCTCCTTTTGAAGTTGTTTATGGTTTTAATCCCTTATCTCCACTTGATCTTTTACCTTTACCTTTGAGTGAAAGAGTTAGTACAGATGGTAAAAGAAGGGCGGACACCATCAAAAAGCTTCATGAACAAGTTCGAGTCAACATTGAAACCAAAACCAAGGGTTACAAAAGATATGCCAACAAGAAGCGAAAGGAGTTGGTTTTCCAAGAAGGTGACTTGGTTTGGGTTCATTTGAGGAAGGAACGATTCCCAGAAGAAAGGAAGTCCAAACTTATGCCTCGAGTCGACGGTCCATTCCGGATTCTTAGAAGGATCAATGATAATGCTTACCAGCTTGATTTGGAAGGTAAGTATGAAATCTCTTCAAGTTTTAATGTTTCTGATCTATCTCCTTTTCTTGCAGATAATCCAGATTTGTGGACAATTCCTTTTAAAGAGGGAGGGAATGATGTGCCTCAGTCCGAGGAACTCGACCATCAGGAAGATCAGGACATTCCAACCGAGGTTCATCCCCCCAACCGAGGCCGAGCTGTGTACCGGATTGATCCACGGATGGACGGGAAGGAGCTTAGACTGGATCCTCGACCTATCAGCCGAACTGACCGTACTGGATCGTCTCTCTCTCGGACAACTCGCCAATCTCAGACTGACGGTCAAGCCAGAAGCAACTTAGGCCGAGCCAAACAAAGAACTGGACGCGACTTCTCTCTTCTCGCACGTTTGGAACGTACCGACCGTATTGACGAACTGATCGATCCATTTGATCAGTTCATGCACTTTGATCATCCGAATATCTCTAAGGCACAGATTCTTCATCTTTCAGAAGACTTAGGACGATTATGGTCGAAGATGGTTCAGGAGACGGACAAGACGGAACAGACGGACTGGCCCGCGACCGTCCTGCTCCTGGCCGCGGTTCAACCAGCCGAAGGGTCACTTTGACCAGTCCGCAAATTGAAGAGTCTTTCTTCTTTGTCTTTCAAAATTCTAGTCAAATGTCTTTAATTTTATTTGTGTTTCAAACTTCTAGTCAAGTAGCCCCTTTGTCTCCTACTTGTACTATAAATAAATGTTTCATTTCATTAATAAAATCAGATCATTTTGGATTAAATTTCTGAGTTTAAACTCTCTGTTCTCTTTAGAACTTGTTTTCGATTGTCTTGGTGAGTCATATCCGAGCAATTCACTTCTCAACTAGTTGGTCTTGTGAGTCATATCAAGCAACCAGTTCGAGATCTTCCTTGGCGGACTTGTGAGTCATATCAAGCGCCATTGAAGTCGGGAATATCAAGGGAACATCCGCAACCCTTGTGCGACCCTACGTTCCATCAGTTCTCCTTTCCGGAGTTCATATCCAAACGAATCCAGTCGAGGGCAATCCGATCTTAGGGTCCTTCAAGTTGCCAAGAGGCACGAGAGTCCAAAGGGTACTAGTTCCCAAACGGTGTGAGTTCCAAACGGTGCAATTGGTTCAAGGCTTAGGCCGAACCAAGTGGACAGTCCGCGGCTGCATAGTCGAACGGACGGACGGTTAGTTTAACCGGAGTGTTGTGTCGCAAGGTCTGATTGGTTGCAAGGAAATCCGGTTTGGGCTTGGGCCTTACTCGGTGGTATAGATCCAGGCTTTGGGTTGGATCAGGTAAGAAGGACCGTGAGCCTTTGGGCCGGACTTATAACTTGCCGATCGCACCTAGATCTTAACCAGACGGTTATACGGGACAATGGACAATCCGGCTATGATTGGATGGTTCTAGCCGCAAAGGCTAAGTGGGATATCTTACAATCAACCTCGGGTTGGTGAGTAGGATAGGCGCCATATGCCTTATGTAGGGGGTAGACCCACATGATGGCAATGGAAGGCCAGTTATATCAGTACATGCTAAGTGGACGATGGCTTATCAAGTCTAGTGGTCGGATCATGTTTCATCACGATGGTTCGATGGCCGAACACTAGTATGGATAGTCACGATGCTGGAGTAAGAGTATTGATGTGATGCTTCTAGATATCAACCTTGGTGTTGATAGCTTCGAGATTGGCTAAGAGTCATGACGAAGTGTGTGGCTAGTACTATGTGTCGTAGACCATAGATACTGAGCCTAATTGTGATTGTTCAAGGAAGGCCGTGTAAGATCTGATCATGGTTGAGTGTGGACGACCTGACCTCTGAATGATGGTTCAAGGTGTCGGTCCTAACCTGATTACTGAATGCATCGGTTGGTATGAACAAATCATATATGTTGTCTGGGTTAAGTCCCAAGGCCGGTCAGGCCAGATGATGACTCATCAGTTCCAAGTCATGTGAGGATGGTTGGTTGATTGACTTAGGATCTAATGAGCTTTGTCAGTCCAGAAGATGGACTTGGTACTATTGCCTATAAGGCAAAAGGATTTTGGATTGTGCATGAGCCGAGAAAGGCCAGATGCAAACCCTTATCCTTTCAAAGACTTCTCAAAGGTTACTTATGTCTGTGGGGATGGTTGGTTGAATGACTAAGTACCTAGGGGAGCTGTTTGACGCAGGAGTCAAGATAAGGACCATAAGTAAGATCATTGAGTGATCATGGCCAGCTGTTAAGCAAGAGCAATTCGAGTCAATGGAGGAGCGATGAGCTAATATGCTCCATAGATGTGGCAAAGGTATGATCTAGCATTTACTTATGTAGATCTAGATAGAATGGTTTAGGGGAATGGAACCTCAGAATCGTATGGCTTGGTTTGGGTTTAGGATTGACCTTTAAGCTAATTGGTAGTTGAGTAAACTGACCAAGGCTAAGGTGATTCGACCAGACAAGTGTTAGATTGGTTTTAGACCAATGGTTAACTAGAGAATATTCCGCTGCGTATCTGTTGAAAGGATCTAGGCTATTAATGACTAGGTAAGTCTTCAGCTAAGGTCTAAGTTAGCCCTAGCCTTTAGGCGATATTATAAATAAAGGGCAGAAATTAAGAGGTTCGGCCAGGAAGTGGACCGAGCGACGTGAGGCATCGACCGCGGCCTAGGCGGCCGGGATTGGGTCTTACAGTGGCTGTCCATCAGTACACATATCAGCACGCTGGCCCTTCCCGTGGACTGTTCGGGTGATTTTGGCCCACGTGGGCTGTCTGTTCAGTACACACAGGACATCCGTGGGTGTCCGTCAGCACACACAGGACGTCCGTGTGTGTCCGTCAGCACACACAGGTCGTCCGTGGCTGTCCGTGTGTGTCCATCAGCACACACAGGACGTCTGTGGCTGTCCATCAGTACACATATCAGCACGTTGGTCCTTGGACTCAGCACGCTGACCCTTCCCGTGGACTGTTCGGGTGATTTCGGCCCATGTGGGCTGTCTGTTCAGTACACACAGGACGTTTGTGGCTGTCTGTTAGCACACACGGGACGTTCGTGTGTGTCTGTCAGCACACATAGGACGTCTGTGGCTGTCCGTGTTTGTCCTTGTGTGTCCGTCAGCACACACAGGACGTCCGTGGCTGTCCATCAGTACACATATCAGCACGTTGGTCCTTGAACTCAGCACGCTGGCCCATCCCGTGGACTGTTTGGGTGATTTTGGCCCACGTGGCCTGTCTGTTCAGTACACACAGGACGTCCGTGGGTGTCCGCCAGAACACACAGGACGTCCCTGGGTGTCCGTCAGCACACTCAGGACATCCGTGGGTGTCCGTCAGCACACACAGGACATCCGTGTGTGTCCGTCAGCACACACAGGTTGTCCGTGGCTGTCCGTGTGTGTCCGTCAGCACACACAGGACGTCTGTGGCTGTCCATCAGTACACATATCAGCACGTTGGTCCTTGGACTCAGCACGCTGACCCTTCCCATGGACTGTTCGGGTGATTTTGGGCCATGTAGGCTGTCTGTTCAGTACACACAGGACATCCGTGGCTTCCCGTCAGCACACAGGGGACGTTCGTGTGTGTCTGTCAGCACACATAGGACGTCTGTGGCTGTCCGTGTGTGTCCGTCAGCACACACAGGACGTCCGTGGCTGTCCATCAGTACACATATCAGCACGTTGGTCCTTGAACTCAACACGCTGGCCCATCCCGTGAACTGTTTGGATGATTTTGGCCCACGTAGGCTGTTTGTTCAGTACACACAGGACGTCCGTGGGTGTCCGCCAGCACACACAGGATGTCTGTGGCTGTCTGTCAGCACACATAGGACGTTCGTGGCTGTCTGTGTGTGCTGGAGGACACCCACGGACATCCTGTGTGTACTGACCAGACATCCCACGTGGGCCAAAATCACCCGAACAGTCCACGGGAAGGGTCAGCGTGCTGAATCCAAGGACCAACGTGCTTATATGTGTACTGATGGACAGCCACGGACGTCCTATGTGTGCTGACGGACACACACGGACAGCCCCGGACGTTCTGTGTGTGCTGACGGACACACACGGACGTCTTGTGTGTGCTGACGGACATCCACACACGTCCTGTGTGTGCTGACTGCTGACGGACACCCACAGACGTCCTGTGTGTACTGAACAGATAGCCCACGTGGGCCAAAATCACCCGAACAGTCCACGGGAAGGGTTAGCATGCTGAGTCCAATGACCAACATGCTGATATGTGTACTGATGGACAGCCATAGACTTCCTCTGTGTGCTGACGGACACACACAGACACACACACACACGTCCTGTGTGTGATGACGGACACACATAGACGTCCTGTGTGTGCTGACGGACAGCCATTGACAGCCACGAACGTCCTGTGTGTGCTGGCGGACACCCACAGACACACACGGACACACACGGACAGCCACGGATGTCTTGTGTGTACAGACGAACACCAAGGACGTCCTGTGTGTGCTGATGGACACCCACGGACGTCCTATGTGTACTGAAAAGACAGCCCACGTGGGCCAAAATTACCCGAACCGTCCACGGGAAGGGCCAGCATGCTGAGTCCAAGGACCAGTGTGCTGATTTGTGTACTGATTGACAGCCACGGACGTCCTGTGTGTGCTGACAGACACACACGGACGTCCTGTGTGTGCTGACGGACACACACGGACGTCCTGTGTGTGCTGACAGACAGCAACGGACAGCCACGAACATCCTGTGCATGCTGGCAGACACACACGGACACACACAGACAGCCACAGACGTCCTGTGTGTGCTGACGGACAGCCACGAAAAGCCACAGACGTCATGTGTGTGCTGGCGAACACCCACGGACGTCCTGTGTACTGAAAAAACAGCCCACGTGGGCCAAAATCACCCAAACAGTCCACAGGAAGGGCCAGCATGCTGAGTCCAAGGACCAACTCCGGATATGTGTACTGATGGATAGCCACGAACGTCCTGTGTGTGCTGATGCACACAGACGAACACACACGGACAGCCACGGACGTCCTATGTGTGCTGGCGGACACCCACATACGTCCTGTGTGTACTGAGCAGACAGCCCACGTGGGCCAAAATCACCCGAACAGTCCACGGGAAGGGTAACGTGCTGAGTCCAAGGACCAACATGCTGATATGTGTACTGATGGACAGTCATGGACGTCCTGTGTGTGCTGACGGACACACACGGACAGCCCCGGACGTCCTCTGTGAGCTGACGGACACACACGAATGTCCTGTGCGTGCTGACGGACACACACGGACGTCCTGTGTGTACTGAACAGATAGCCCACGTGGGCCAAAATCACCCAAACAGTCCACGGGAAGGGTCAGCATGCTGAGTCCAAGGACCAACGTGCTGATATGTGTACTGATGGACAGCCACGAACGTCCTGTGTGTGCTGACAGACAGACACGGACACACACGGACAGCCACGGACGTCCAGTGTGTGCTGTAGGACAGCCACGGACATCCACGGACGTCCTATGTGTGCTGGTGGACACCCACGGACGTCCTCTGTGTACTGAACAGAAAGCCCACGTGGGCCAAAATCACCCAAACAGTCCACAAGAATGGCCAGGGTGCTGAGTCCAAGGACCAACGTGCTGATATGTGTACTGATGGACAGCCACGGACGTCCTGTGTGTGCTGACGGACAAACACAGACACACATGGACAGCCACGGACGTCCTGTGTGTGTTGACGGGACACACACGGACGTCCTGTGTGTGCAGATGGACACCCACAGACGTCATGTATGTGCTGACGGACACACACGGACAGTCACAGACGTCCTTTGTGTGCTGACGGACAGCCACGGACGGCCTGTGTGTGCTGACGGACACACACGGACGTCCTGTGTGTGCTGACAGACAGCCAATAACATCCTGTGTATGCTGGCGGACAACCACAGACACACACGGACAGCCACAGACGTCCTGTGTGTGCTGACGGACAGCCACAGACAGCCACAAATGTCATGTGTGTGCTGGCGGACACCCACGGATGTCCTGTGTGTACTGAACAGACAGCCCACGTGGGCCAAAATCACCCAAACAGTCCACGGGAAGGGCCAGCGTGCTGAGTCCAGGGACCAACGTGCTGATATGTGTACTGATGGATAGCCACGGACGTCATGTGTGTGCTGACAGACACAGACGGACACACACAGACAGCCACGGACATCCTGTGTGTGCTGGCGGACACCCACGAACGTCCTGTGTGTACTGACCAGACAGCCCACGTGGGCCAAAATCACCCGAACAGTCCACGGGAAGGGTCAACGTTCTGAGTCCAAGGACCAACATGCTGATATGTGTACTGATAGATAGTCACAGACGTCCTGTGTGTGCTGACGGACACACACGGACGTCCTGTGTGTGCAGGCGGATACCCATGGACGTCCTCTATGTACTGAACAAACAGCCACGTGGGCCAAAATCACCCAAACATCCATGAGAAGGGCCAGCGTGCTGAGTCCAAGGACCAACGTGCTGATATTTATACTGATGGAGAGCCACAGACGTCCTGTGTGTTCTGACGGACACACATGGACACACATGGACAGCGACGAACGTCCTGTGTGTGCTGACAGACACACAGGGACACACATGGACAGCCACATACGTCCTGTGTGTGCTGATGGACACACACAGACGTCCTATGTGTGCTGACGGACACCCACGGACGTCCTGTGTGTGCTGACGGACACACACAGACAGTCACGGACGTCCTGTGTGTGCTAACGGAGAGCCACGGACAGCCCCGGACGTCTTGTATGTGCTGGCGGACACCCACGGATGTCCTGTGTGTACTGAACAGACAGCCCACGTGGGCCAAAATCACCCAAACAGTCCCTGCAAAGGGCCAGCGTGCTGAGTCCAAGGACCAACGTGCTGATATGTGTACTGATGGACAGCCACAGACGTCCTGTGTGTGCAGATGGAAACACACGGACAGACACGAACACACATGGACAGCCACGGATTTCCTGTGTGTGCTGGCGGACACCCACAGACGTCCTGTGTGTACTGAACAGACAGCCCACGTGGGCCAAAATCACCCGAACAGTCCACGGGAAGGGTCAACGTGCTGACTCCAAGGACCAACGTGCTGATATGTGTACTGATGGACAGCCACGGACGTCCTGTGTGTTCTGAAGGACAGACACGGACACACACGGACACACACGAACAGCCACAGACGTCCTGTGTGTGCTGACAGACAGCCATGGACAGCCACGGACGTCCTGTGTGTGCTGGCGGACACTTACGGACGTCCTCTGTGTACTGAACAGACAGCCCACGTGGGCCAAAATCACCCAAACAGTCCACGAGAAGGGCCAGCGTGCTAAGTCCAAGGACCAACGTGTTGATATGTATACTGATTAACAGCCACGGACGTCCTGTGTGGGGTGACGGACACACACAGACACACATGGACAGCCACGGACGTCATGTGTGTTCTGACGGACTCACACAGACGTCGTTTGTGTGCTGACAGACATCCACAGACGTCCTGTGTATGCGGACGGACACACACGGACACACACGGACAGTCACAGACGTCTTGTGTGTGCTGACACACAGCCACAGACAGCCCCGGACGTCCTGTGTGTACTGAACAGCAGCCCACGTGGGCCAAAGTCACCCAAACTGTCACGCCCCCAATCCTGGAAAGGACTTGTCGGGACGGCCATGGTCCGAGGAAACGTACCAGACAGTCTTAGGTCTTCAAGGCAAGCGTTCCATGGTCGAGAAAGATGGTTAAGAACATAAGGAAACTTAGACTTAACCTTATATAAGCTAAGAGACAGCTAGGACGAGTAAGACGGTAACTGGACGAAGTAGACGAGTAGCTCGGCCAGCTCAACGAAGCTAGGTTTAGTTCACTCCAGCTCAGTCCCTTCTAAATCAGCTCCATTAGCTGGACTAGTAGCTCACTCAGCTGAGGCAGCTGAGAGTCAGCTCACCTCAGCTAGACGGACTGTTCGGGTTTTAGGCCGATGGTCCGGGTCCAGGTCAGTGGCGGGCTGTGAGCTCCAGCCATGAGGCCATGGGCTGTTGGGTCTTTGGACAAGGCCGTGGGCTAAGTCCAGGAGGCTTGGGGCGTGGGTTGGGCTTGGGGCGTGGGTTGGGCTTATGGCCGTGGGCAAGTGGCGGAGGGGGCACAACCCTTGGCCGATGGGGCCCGTTCGATAGCAAGTAGTGCCTGTTCGTGGGGCAAGACTTACCCCCTCATTTTCTATAAATATGAGGCCTCTCCTGAGAGAGAGAGAGAGAGAGAGTCTCGGCCAAGAGATCGGCCGGAAAAGGGCCGGTCGTGGTGGTTTTGTATCTCCGGCAAGGAGAACGGTTTAAGAGAGAGGAGGCCGTGTGGTTATGAATACCCAAGGCATAGAGAAAGGTCTGGAGAAGGACTCCAAGCCGTGGTTCAGTCAGATAGGGTCAGTGGGTAACCACCAACTCATCGGCTAAGACAATCGGACAGTCCGAACCGGTCTAGCCATGGGCGTTTGGATTGTGTCCTATTCTTCTCATTCTTTTCATCCAATTCTTCTTCAACTCCTTCTGTACATTGGCTTGGCCTTGTCGATGTGTTGGGATTGGTTATAACCGTGGTTCTGGTAGAGTAATGCGGTCGCGGTCCATAACCGATGAGTTAGGCGCGCACATGGTCTAAACCGGCCTCAGGTGATCCGATTGGATAGGGGCGGTTCTGTTCTGTTCTGAACGGTTGCAACCCTTCCCTAAGAAGTCACAATGGTTCATGACTTGGGTAGGTTAAGGCGTGATACTTTGGCCATAGGCCGGACACACGCACGGACCAGACAGTCCATACGGATGGTTAGGTCGAACGGTTGGAGCATCTGAATGGGTGCGAGATGCCAAGGGTCATGAGTTGCCAAGAGGCACGAGTGTCCAAAGATTACTAATTCCCAAAGGGTGTGAGTTCCAAACGGTGCCATTGGTTCAAGGCTTAGGCCGAACCAAGTGGACAGTCCGCGGCTGCATAGTCGAACGGACGGACGGTTAGTTTAACCGGAGTGTTGCGTAGCAAGGTCTGATCGGTTGCAAGGCAATCCGGTTGGGTCTTGGGCCTTACTCTATGGTATGGATCCAGGCTTTGGCTCGGATCAGGTAAGAAGGTCCGTGAGACTTTGGGCCGGACTTATAACTGGCCAATCGCACCTATCTCTTAACCAGACGGTTAGACGGGACTATGGATGATTCGACTATGGTTGGATGGTTCTAGTCGCAAAGGCTAAGTAGGATATCTTACAATCAACCTCGGGTTGGTGAGTAGGATAGGCGCCATATGCCTTATGTAGGGCGTAGACCCACATGATGGCAATGGAAGGCCGGATATATAAGTACATGCTAAGTGGACGATGGTTTATCAAGTCTAGTGGTCGGATCATGTTTCATGACGATGGTTCGATGGCCGAGCACTAGTATGGATAGTCACATTTCTGGAGTAAGAGTATTGGTGTGATGCTTCTATATATCAACCTTGGTGTTGATAGCTTCGGTATTGGCTAAGAGACATGACGAAGTGTATGGCTAGTATTATGTGTCGTAGACCATAGGTACTAAGCCTAGGTGTGATTGTTAATGGAAAGCCGTAGATATGATCATGGTTGAGTATGGACGACCTGACCTCTGGATGATGGTTCAAGGTGTCGGAACTAATCTGATTTAGGAATGCATCGGTTGGTATGAACAAGTCATATATGTTGTCTGGGTTATGTCCCAAGGCCGATCAGGCCAGATGATGACTCATCAGTTCCAAGTCATGTGAGGAAGGTTGCTTGATTGACTTAGGATCTAATGAGCTTTGTCAGTCCATAAGATGGACTTGGTACTATCGCTTATAAGGCAAAAGGATTTTGGATTGTGCATGAGCCGAGAAAGGCCAGATGCAAACCCTTATCCTTTCAAAGACTTCTCAAAGGTTACTTAGGTCTTTGGGGATGGTTGTTTGAATGACTAAGTACCTAGGGGAGTTGTTTGATGCCGGAATCAAGATAAGGACCTTAAGTAAGATCATTGAGTGATCGTGGTCCAGCTGTCAAGCAACATCAATTTGAGTCAATGGAGGACCGATGAGCTAATAAGCTCCATAGATGTGGCAAAGGTATGATCTAGCATTTTCTTATGTAGATCTAGATAGAATGGTTTAGGGGAATGGAACCTCAGAATCGTATGGCTTGGTTTGGGTTTAGGAAGGACCTTTAAGCTAATTGGAAGTTGAGTAAACTGACCAAGGCTAAGGTGATTCGACCAGACAAGTGTTAGATTGGTTTTAGACCAATGGTTTACTAGAGAATAATCCGCTGCGTATCTGTTTAAAGGATCTAGGCTATTACTGACTAGGGAAGTCTTTAGCTTAGATCTAAGTTAGCTCTCGCCTTTAGGCGATATTATAAATAAAGGGTAAAAATTAAGAGGTTCGGCCAGGAAGTGGACCGAGCGACATGAGGCATCGACGGCGGCCTAGGCGGCCGGGATCGGGTCTTACAAGTTGGTATCAGAGCATGCTTGATCCTGTTTAGGACAACGCTCTAAGATGTTGGTTTCCAAACCCCAATTATTTCTGAAAACTATGATGACTATGAAACCTTAGTTGGGGTGAGCCAAGAAAGAGTTGAGGAAAGCTAGGGTATCATGCTTGTGAATGTGGGAGTTTTAAGATGAACCGGCTTAGCCAATATACATTTTCCAAGGGCAAGATCCTCAAAACAGAAATATTGGTCGATCTAGTTATTTAGAAGTAATAGACGGGTTGGAAGGCTGGGAAACGTCCAATTTGTAAAATTCATAACTTTTTCATCCACGAAGATTTTCTTGTAATTCCAAGCTTCAGTGATGAATGATTGATCTGGGCTTCTGTGAAAATTGGTTTCATGCCAAAATTCCTTCTGGTGGTTGAGATGCACCTCTTTGAATGAACCTTGGTCGCAGGTAGGTCTAGTGAGGTAGTTGTGGCAGTTGTTGCTTATCTGGCTGAGCATTGGTTCAGGTACGGTTTCTGTGCCTACAACAGTTTGGGTGATTTTGGCCCACGTGGGCTGTCTGTTCAGTACACACAGGACGTCCGTGGGTGTCCGCCAGCACACACATGACGTCCGTGGCTGTTTGTGGCTGTCCGTCAGCACACACATGATGTCCGTGGCTGTTCGTGTGTGTCCATGTGTGTCCGTCAGCACACACAGGACGTCCGTGGCTGTCCATCAGTACACATATCAGCACGCTGGTCCTTGGACTCAGCACGCTGGCCTTTCCCGTGGACTGTTCGGGTGATTTTGGCCCACGTGGGCTGTCTGTTCATTACACACAGGACATCCGTGGGTGTCCGTCTGCACACACAGGACGTCCGTGTGTGTCCGTCAGCACACACAAGACGTTCGTGGCTGTCCGTTAGCACATACATGACGTCCGTGGCTGTCCATCAGTACACATATCAGCACGTTGGTCCTTGGACTCAGCACGCTGACCCTTCCCGTGGACTGTTCGGGTGATTTTGGCCAGCGTGGGCTGTCTGTTCAGTACACACAGGACGTCCGTGGGTGTCCGCCAGCACACAGAGGACGTCCATGGCTGTCCGTGTGTGTCCGTCTGTGTCCGTCAGCACACATATGACGTCTGTGGCTGTCCATCAGTACATATATCAGCACGTTGGTCCTTGGACTCAGCACGCTGGCCCTTCCCGTGGACTGTTTGGGTGATTTTGGCCCACGTGGGCTGTCTGTTCAGTACGCACAGGACGTCCGTGGGTGTCCGCCAGCACACACAGGACGTTCGTGGCTGTCCGTGTGTGTCCGTGTGTGTCCGTCAGCACACACAGGACGTCCGTGGCTGTCCATCAGTACACATATCAGCACGTTGGTCCTTGGACTCAGCACGCTAGCCCCTTTCCGTGGACTGTTTGGGTGATTTTTGGCCCACGTGGGCTGTCTGTTCAGTACACACAGGACGTCCGTGGCTGTCCGTGTGTGTCCGTGTGTGTCCGTCAGCACACACAGGACGTCTGTGGCTGTCCGTCAGCATACACAGGACGTCTGTGGCTGTCCGTGTGTGTCCGTTAGCACACACAGGACGTCCGTGGTTGTCCGTGTGTGTCTGTCAGCACACACACGACGTCCGTGACTGTCCATCAGTAAACATATCAGTAAGTTGGTCCTTGGACTCAGCACGCTGACCCTTCCCGTGGACTGTTCGGGTGATTTTGGCCCACGTGGGCTGTCTGTTCAGTACACACAGGACGTCCATGGGTGTCCGCCAGGACACACATGACGTCCGTGGCTGTCCGTGTGTGTCCGTGTGTGTCCGTCAGCACACACAGGACGTCTGTGGCTGTCCATCAGTACACATATCAGCACGTTGGTCCTTGGACTGAGCACGCTAGCCCTTTCCGTGGACTGTTTGGGTGATTTTTGGCCCACGTGGGCTGTCTGTTCAGTACACACAGGACGTCCGTGGCTGTCCGTATGTGTCCGTGTGTGTCCGTCAGCACACACAGGACGTCTGTGGCTGTCCGTCAGCATACACAGGATGTCCGTGTGTGTCCGTCAGCACACACAGAATGTCCGTGGCTGTCCATCAGTACACATATCAGCACGTTGGTCCTTGGACTCAGCACGCTGGCCCTTCCCGTGGACTGTTCGGGTGATTTTGGCCCACGTGGGCTGTCTGTTCATTACACACAGGACATCCGTGGGTGTCCGTCTGCACACACAGGACGTCCGTGTGTGTCCGTCAGCACACACAAGACGTTCGTGGCTGTCCGTGTGTGTCCGTTAGCACATACAGAACGTCTGTGGCTGTCCATCAGTACACATATCAGCACGTTGGTCCTTGAACTCACCATGCTGACCCTTCCCGTGGACTGTCCAGGTGATTTTGGCCCACGTGGGCTGTCTGTTCAGTACACACAGGACGTCCGTGGGTGTCCGCCAGCACACAGAGGATGTCTGTGGCTGTCCGTGTGTGTCCGTCTGTGTCCGTCAGCACACATATGACGTCTGTGGCTGTCCATCAGTACACATATCAGCACGTTGGTCCTTGGACTCAGCACGCTGGCCCTTCCCGTGGACTGTTTGGGTGATTTTGGCCCACGTGGGCTGTCTGTTCAGTACGCACAGGACGTCCGTGGGTGTCCGCCAGCACACACAGGACGTTCGTGGCTGTCTGTGGCTGTCCATCAGCACACAGAGGACGTCCGTTGCTGTCCGTGTGTGTCCATGTGTGTCCGTGTGTGTCCGTGTGTGTCCGTGTGTGTCCGTCAGCACACACAGGACGTCCGTTGATGTCCCTCAGCACACACAGGACGTCCGTGTGTGTCCGTCAGCACACACAAGACGTCTGTGGCTGTCCGTGTGTGTCCGTCAGCACACATAGGACGTCCGTGGTTGTCCATCAGTACACATATCAGCACGTTGGTCCTTGGACTCAGCACGCTGGCCCTTCCCGTGGGTGTCCGCCAGCACACACAGGACGTCTGTGGCTGTATGTGGCTGTCCGTCAGCACACACATGATGTCCGTGGCTGTCCATGTGTGTCCGTCAGCACACACAGGACGTCTGTGGCTGTCCATCAGTACACATATTAGAACGCTGGTCCTTGGACTCAGCATGCTGTGGGAGCCGAAATTCGCACTGCCGATTTCCGTTTAAATAAGGAAACTAGGAAAACCCTAATTTCCCAGAGGACCCGAATATCTGCTAATACCACACGTCAAGCAATCAGAACACGAGAATAACAACGATAAAAATAAGAAATCGACAAGAGAGCAAAGAAGATCTTATTCCAAATTTGCGTATGAGTGTTTACAACAAGGTATAAGCCTGGGCTCGAAAGCTGTCGGCGAGATTTCTAGTTCTAGCAACCCTAAGACGGCTAAACCTAATTGAGTCGCAGCTCAAAATAACAAAAACGAAAAATTGCCTAAAATTGCTCTAAGTGCTAAGTTTGCTCTGAAAATCCTCTTCCAAGGACTCCTTATATACTAGCTCCAAGGTCGGTTTACGCTTTTACTCTTCTGCCCTTAAGCCGTCATAGCATAAAAATGGAGATATTCCATTTTTCCCGATCTTCACAACTATCTTCAAAACTTCCGTATTTATCCGCGGAAACTTGACATTTAGCCTTCCTTGTGGACCAAGCGTAAACCGTGATGTGGTTTACGGGCTTTTTGGTTAAGAAATTGTAGGATGGGCCTCGAGTCGTGTTTTAGGTCCCTTTGGGCCGTCTTCCGACTCGAAGCGTTTATTACGATTTCTTTCGATAAGGAACAAACTTTCCATAGTATTAATCCGCAAAGTTTGATCAATGATTTAGAATAGCGGAAATCATAGAGTGAACTCGCTACGGTCTTCGGGAGATAGCATTCGAAGGTTTGACGAGAATGCATGGACTGTTGTCCTCCCGACGTTTCGGAAGAGCTTCGTCGCTATGCAGCGACCAAACTTTGGCTCGAGCCTTGTCGCTACGTAGCGACTGAGCGGGACATAGTGACCAAGCTTGGCCGAGCTCGGTCGCTACATAGCGACCGAGCGAGACGGACTCTTGGTCACTACGTAGAGACCGAGCGGGATGGACGCTCGGTCGCTATGTAGCGACCGAGCTTTGGCTCGAGCTCAGTCGCTATGTAGCTACCGAGCGGAACGGACGCTCGGTCGCTATGTAGCGACCGAGCTTGGCCGAGCTCGGTCTCTACGTAGCGACCGAGCTTTGGCTCGAGCTCAATCACTACGTAGCGACCGAGCGGAACGGATGCTTGGTCGCTACGTAGCGGCCGAGCTTGGCCGAGCTCGGTCGCTACGTTGCGACCAAGTGGGACGGGCGCTCGGTCGCTACGTAGCGACCGAGCCTTGGCTCGAGCTCGGTCGCTATGTAGCGACCGAGCGGAACGGACGCTCGGTCGCTATGTAGCGACCGAGCTTGGCCGAGCTCGGTCTCTACGTAGCGACCGAGCTTTGGCTCGAGCTCAATCACTACGTAGCGACCGAGCGGAATGGATGCTCGGTCGCTACGTAGCGGCCGAGCTTGGCCGAGCTCGGTCGCTACGTTGCGACCAAGTGGGACGGGCGCTCGGTCGCTACGTAGCGACCGAGCCTTGGCTCGAGCTCGGTCGCTACGTAGCGACCGAGCGGGACGGATGCTCGGTCGCTATGTAGCGACCGAGCTTTGGCTCGAGCTCGGTCGCTACGTAGCGACCGAGCAGAACGGACGTTCGGTCGTTACGTAGCGACCGAACTTTGTCTTGGACTTGGTTGCTACGTAGCGACCGGATAACGTGCATGCGCAGTAGTTTTGCAATGATCGAGCTTGAGTTGACTATTTCGAGCTTTCAAGGATACTTCTTCGTAAAAACTTTGTATTGGTTATTTTTAACGAAAATCATATTTTTATATTACTATCTTCTCGGAAATGCGATTTCCGAAGGTTTTCGGGTGTTAATTCCAACGTGACCGTTTTTGACCCCAACCGTTAGCCCCCCAGCCCGTTAGGACCATGCATCGTAGGGTCCTAGCGTGCGGTTAGGCATGTTTGGCAAGTTAGGCGTGTTGGAGGTAACTTCTTCACACTTTCTTTCACTTTCTTGTTTTCTCAAAGATTTTCCTTAAGAAAACTTTCCTTCTTTCTCTCTATCCCTTCCTTCCATTTTCCAAAGAGGAGTGTAAAATATCGAGTAAGAAAAAGATTGCGAGGAAAGGGTCTTCGTCCGCAAGTGCTCATGAAGAGCTCCTCGTTCCAAAGATAGAGTTCGTGCCTCACTCGGTAGATCCCGCCGAGAATGAGTCTTGGTGGGTTGCGCATTATGGTTCGATCACTCCTCCCAAAGAGAAGCCGTTCCCGCTCCTGACCCATCGTGCAGTTGAGGAAGGAGCACCAAGCAGGAGTACTGACGAGTTCCTCGAGATCTTGCGGTCGTTCTACCGCATTCCAAGCACGGTGGAGTTTTGGGTTCCTCGTCGAGGGGAAAGCGCTGATAACCCCCCGGGGGGTTATTTCACTTGCTACGAAGCGTTCGTAGTGCGTTGTCGCTTGTGGTTCCCGCTTCCCGAAATCATCGTCGGAGTGTTGGCGCGTTTCGAGGTGGCAATCAGCCAGCTGAATCCCCTTGCCATTCAGCACCTTGTTGGAATTCTGATCCTGAGTTACGAGCATGGTCTCTCCCTTTCCGTTGATCACTTTGACGCGCTTTTGAGGCTACAGCTCGTCAAGGATAAGGATAAATATAGGCTGGTCCCTCGGAGCTTCATGTCGGTGGTTAAGAGGTTCATCTCCAACTTCAACTCGTGGAAGAAATTTTTCTTCTTTGTTCGTATAGACGCTGCGTCTGTCGAAGAGAGTTGTATCCCACTGCTCCGGAGGTTGCCAAATGATCGTCCCTTCATCAACTCCCTGGCCTCGTTCCCCGAGGATATCATTGAAGTGAGGGACCTTCTTAGGAATGGTCCTTTTTTCTGGACTTCTTTCACGCCGAAACGAGTTCGGAAGGCGCTAGAGTTTGTGTGTCCCGATGCTGCCCCCGCTTCTGCGACGGGGTGGAACTCTTCAAAGGGGAAGGATATCGATCTTGGTGACATAGAGTTTTTGATGTACGATTCTATGCTTCCGGGATGGGATCTGGACCTTGCTTATGGCGACGAAAGCGGTTCTAGCGAGGTTCCTATTCCGGACTTTGACGATTTCTTTGCTGGTTTACCCTCGGGCTTCGATGCTCCTCCACCAACGAATGAAACAGGAAGGCCGAAGGTTGTCGCGGAAGGGTCTCGTATTATCAACGGGGTATGATTTTCTCGAAAATTTTTGTGATTGCCTAGGTGTTTCTTTTTCTGCTTATAATGCGTTAATTGGTTTCGCAGGTCCTTAACTTGCTTGGCTCGGCCATTGAAGCGAGCCATAGGGAAGCTATGCTCTATCGTTTCAAAGCGGAGAAAGCGGAGCGAGATCTCGCTCGCGTGCAAGGCGAGGTGTCGTAGCGAGAAGCACAACTTACTCGTGATCATGCGCGGGCCATCCGTAAAGCGGAAAGGAAGGGCAAAAGGGAAATTATTGAGGTGATGAAGACTCGTGCTTCTCAGTTCCAGGTCAAATACGGAAACCTCAAGGATGCCTTTACCTTGGTAGGCGATTTCCGTGAGTGCCGCGGTTCAGTCGGAAGTCTTTGGAGAACGCAAGCCGATGACTATGTGTTCGAGAAGGAAATGAGCTTGATGAAGAGCGGCATGAACAAACGTGCCCACGCTGAGGCGCTCATTCCTTCGATTGACGAGAGGATCCAAGGGTTCTGGGATTCCATCCCGGTTTCCCGTGATACCGAAGAGGTTCCGACCGGGTTTCTTGATGGTGGCGAGGAAGTGGACCGTCCTGCGGATGCGTTTGGTGCTTCTTTGTCCGGGGACTTTGACTTTGGGCCATGAGAGGCGGAGTGATTGTTGAGAGGAAGATGCTTGTCTTTCCATTCTATGTTTGTGGCCGAATGTGGCCTTTATTTCGAGAGATTGTATGGGCCTGTTTTGGCCGTTTTTATTGCTTATCGGGACTGGCCGTTGGTGGCTTTGAATCCCTTACCGCTTTACGCGGTTTTATATATATGATGAATGTTTCATTTTGAATATTCCTGAGTAGGTTCGAAGTAAATATGAGTTGTCGTCTCATATTTAATTCCGATGAGACGTTCAATCTGTTGGTTCGTTCGTGATTCTCGTAGAAGATTACTTATATTTACGATTTTCGAAAACATTGAGATGTGAACGGAGAGACATGGTTTAGGACCTCGTATCTTTTAGATATAATGTCTTGAGATGTTTGAGACCAGAGAGTTGGGTTTAGGGCAAGACCTAGGTTTACTTTCGGTTAAGGTTTGTGCGGTGACTAGCCGGCTATCGTTTTTCCTGTTGCGATTTCTTCCTGACTCGCACCGATTTAAAGTCCGCGATAGGTTCTCGGCTTATATGACTTGTATGGTACGAATCGAGCATCTTCTCAGAGGCAATTTTTAAGCCAGCTGGGTGTGCTAAACCAAAATTTCGGATTTTTGTTGTAGCGCTTTCGTCCTTGTGTTGGACGTTTTGAAGATCAAAAGAGTGATCGAATTGCGTTTGTTTAAGACGGCTGGCATGTTCGTCGGGGCCAATCGACGAACTGGGTGAAAGGTTTTGGTGGTCGCGTTCGGACAATTTGTTCGTATTATCTTCGAATTTTATTTTTGCGACGTCTCGCAGTTGTTTCGAGGATTATACGTGTATCTTTGAGTGTTTGAAAGATGATAATTTTTCGATTTTGGGCCGGATGAGGCCGCAGACAAGAGTCTTAACATTTCCAGGCGTGTCTGGAAGTTTTTGCGTTTAACTGAAGCGTAAACGTTTTTGATAAAAAGGAGCAACGTAGATTGTAGTAAAAGTTTTTGAAGTTTCTAAAAACTCGATTACAATAATGAAGATTTTTCTAAGTGGGAGTATACGAGTATACGCACCCACTTCCCCCCCCCCTTTTTAGAGAGGGGGATAGCTGAACTCGTCTTTTGACGAGCTGCCTACGTACCCCTTTCGAGGATCAAGCCATCTCGTAGTTCTGTTTCATGCCGCGAGCGTTTTTACTCGGCGGTAGATGTCGCGCTGTCCGCCTTGACCGTATTGATCGTGGCTGGGTCAACGCTATTTTCCGGATGTTCCGGTTGAGTTGTAGAGTCGGCTTCAGACTCGTGTTGAGTTTCGATATCCGATGCGTTTGCGTCGGCAGACGATTTTAATTCATCTTTCCTTGGGGCATTTTTGGCCGAAGATCGATCCATCTTCGTGCGTTTGCGATTCGCAGTTGCAGAAGTCATGATTTGCCTTAACTTGTGCTCTGCGAGGAAGCATAGCCGCGACTCCGCTTGGGGTCGGAAATTTGAGACCCAGGTGGTTGGTTGATGGAACTGCTTGCATGGCATTGAGCCACGGAATTCCCATGATCACGTTGTAGATAACGGGATGATCGACTACCGTGAACTCGACGATTTTCGTGATCTCCTTGGCCATGACTGGCAACTGGATTGATCCAAGAGTCATCGATACTTCGCCTGAAAAACCCGTGACCGGTTTTGGCGTCGGAATTACTTCTCCGAGTTTGATGCTCATCCGCTTGAGAGTGTCGCGGAAGATTACGTTGACCGTGCTTCCCGTGTCGATGAGTACCCTTCTGACTTCTAAGTCTCGTATGACGAGATCTATGACGAGCGGATTGCAGTGAGGTTGATCGATGCCGCCGGCTTCCTCCTTTGTGAAGGTGATCGAGCAATTTTGGCCATCTCGAGGAGGAGACCATGTAGGCAAATTTGCACTCGACTCTGCCTTCCGTTGGTAAGCCTTGATGGCCGACACAGTATCGCCGCAGTATTGTGATCCTCCGATGATCATGTTGACTCTGCGACGATTGTTATCATTCCCCTTGTCGTCCGGCCTCCTACCGCGTTTATCCCCAGGCTGGTTTCATTGAGGGGATTTTTCAGCGGGCGGATTTCTGTCCGTCTTTGGAGGGCGATCAGAGTCGAGGATGAGATCCTTGACGCTGGTTACTTCTGAGAGCTCTCCAGCGAGTAGCTTCGCGGCCAGCCTTGCTCCCAAGACTTTGCAGTTGGTCGTGGAGTGTCCTCGGGATTGGTGGAACTCGCAGAAGGTGTATTTATCATACCTTTGATTGCGGGTCCACGTGTTGCCCGTGGTTCGGCCTTGATCCGAATTGATCGCATAATTATGCGCCCCTTGGAGATCTTCCCCCTCGTGATGGACGTACTCTTTCTCGCTTTCGGATCCACGTCCTTCGAGGATGGTCTTGCCGCCTTATGTTTTTGCGATAAGACTTTAGTTTCTTCCTCGACTATGATGTAGTCCGTTGCTTTGTGGAGGGCGTCCTGGATCGTTCGTGGTTTGTCGAGGGTTATCCACTTTCTGAATTTCGACTTGTACCAGAGCGTCTTTCTCAGCGCGTCAATGGCCACTTTGTCGCTTATCCCGCTGACCCTAGACATTATCAGCTTGAACCGGCTGATAAACTCGCGGAGGGGTTCGTCTTTTTGCTGGGAGAGACTCCAGAGATCGACATCGGAAGTTTCTCTGTCTATGAACACAGAGTATTGTTTGAGAAATTCTGATGCGAGTTGTCGGGAACTCCCGATGGTGAAGGCGTGCGAACCATTCGAGCGCCACTCCTTCAAGATTTTTGACGAACAGGCGGCAGTAGCCGGCATCTTTTTCGCCCTCCTTCAGTCTCACTCTTCCCATCGCGATGTGGAAAGCCTGAAGGTGCGCTTTTGGATAGGCCGTACCATCGTACTTTGGTACTTTGATTTTTTCCGGATCGGATACCCTCATGACCGAAATACGACTGGTAAAAGGGGTCTTCCGAGCTCCTTCCAGCAGTCGATCGATTTTGGGGGCAGCACTAGTAGCATGATGGATTTGAGACTTTACGGCTCTCACTTCTGTTGCAGTCTTGGTGATGTAATCGCGAAGATCGCGAATATCCGAAGTCTCGTCAGTAGATTTCCGAGCATGTCGGCGTTTACTGCGAGTGAGCTCGGTTTGCCTTTCAGCCAGCTCCTCTTGTTCGTTTCAATAGGCGATTTCCTCTTTTTCCGTCATTGGTTTGTCGAACGGAGAGCTTTCCCGAGCAGATCGGCTTCTGGTCCTTCTTGGATGTCTCTCGACGTCCTCATCGGTGTCGTTGGAGGCATCACCAGGATCCAGGTCAATGCGTTCAGCTTCGTTATCCTCCGAATCCTTTGCAGGAGGCGGAGGACTTTCAGGGTTGCCCTTTTCGATGGGAGATTTCTCGCTAGGGTTTTGACCCGAAGGTCGTTCCTGCGCGACTCTAGATCTGTCAAGTGGGGTGGCGAAGTCGAGCCTCTTCCCGCGGATTTTGGTGGTTCCGCGGGGACGGATTGCTCGAGTCATTGCCGTTAAGGTTTCAACATTTTTGGTCAAGGTACTCACGAGCTTATCCTGTTCTTCCGACCTTTTCTCATAGGTGGCGAACATCTTTTTAAACTCCTCGAGCGCCGCGGCGTTGGCTGGTGCGTTGGCCGCTGATACGTCTGCTGCTGGAGTGTGGAGATTGGTGCCGCTGCCTCCGTTAAGAGGAGTCTGCACGTTATCCGCGTCGTTAGTTGACATGTCTGATTGAGCGTGGTGTGGCTTTTGCGGGTTAGATTGATCCGTATCCCCCTCCTTCTAGCGCCAAACTGTGGGAACCAAAATTCACACTGTCGATTTCCGTTTAAATACGGAAACTAGGAAAACCCTAATTTCCCAAGGACCCGGATATCTGCTAATACCACACGTCAAGCAATCAGAACACGAGAATAACAACGATAAAAATAAGAAATCGAAAAGAGAGCAAAGAAGATCTTATTCCGAATTGGCGTATGAGCATTTACAACAAGGTATAAGCCTGGGCTCGAGAGCTGTCGGCGAGATTCCTAGTTCTAGCAACCCTAAGACGGCTAAACCTAATTGAGTCGCAGCTCAAAATAACAAAACGGAAAATTGCCTAAAATTGCTCAAAGTGCTAAGTTTGCTCTGAAAATCCTCTTCCACGCTCCTCGCCTAGGACTCCTTATATACTAGCTCCAAGGTCGGTTTACGCTTTTACTCTTCTGCCCTTAAGCCGTCATAGCATAAAAATGGAGATATTCCATTTTTCCCGATCTTCACAATTATCTTCAAAACTTCCGTATTTATCCGCGGAAACTTGACATTTATCCTTCCTTGTGGACCAAGCGTAAACCGTTATGTGGTTTACGGGCTTTTTGGTTAAGAAATCATAGGATGGGCCTCGAGTCATGTTTTAGGTCCCTTTGGGCCGTCTTCCGACTCGAAGCCTTTATTACGATTTCTTTCGATAAGGAACGAACTTTCTGCAGTATTAATCCGCAAAGTTTGATCGATGATTTAGAATAGTGGAAATCATAGAGTGAACTAGCTACAGTCTTCGGGAGATAGCAGTCGAAGGTTTGACGAGAATGCATGGACTAGTGTCGTATCGACGTTTTGGAAGAGCTCGGTCGGTACGCAGCGACCAAACTTTGGCTCGAGCCCGGTCGATACGTAGCGACTGAGCGGGACGAACACTCGGTCGCTATGTAGCGACCGAGCGTTGGCTCGAGCTCAATCACTACGTAGCGACCGAGCGGGATGGACGTTTGGTTGTTACGTGGCGACCGAGCTTTGTCTTTGACTTGGTTGCTACGTAGCGACTGGATAGCGTGCATGCGCGGTAGTTTCACAATGATCGAGCTTGAGTTGTCTATTTCGAGCTTTCAAGGATACTTCTTCGTAAAAACTTCGTATTGGTTATTTTTTAAGAAAATCATATTTTTATTTTACTACCTTCTCGGAAATGCGATTTCCGAGGGTTTTCGGGTGTTAATTCCGCCGTGACCGTTTTTGACCCCAACGTGGGTGTCCATCAGCACACACAGGACGTCCGTGTGTGTCCGTCAGCACACACATGATGTTCGTAGCTGTCTGTGTGTCTCCGTGTGTGACCGTCAGCACATAGAGGACGTCTGTGGCTGTCCATCAGTACACATATCAACATGTTGGTCCTTGAAATCAGCACGCTAACCCTTCCCGTGGACTGTTCGGGTGATTTTGGCCCACGTGGGCTGTCTGTTCAGTACACACAGGACGTCTGTGGGTGTCCGCCAGCATACACAGGATGTCCGTGGCAGTCCGTGTGTGTCCGTGTGTGTCCATCTGTATCCGTCAGCACACATAGGACGTCCGTGGCTGTCCATCAGTACACATATCAGCACGTTGGTCCTTGGACTCAGCACGCTGACCCTTCCCGCGGACTGTTCGGGTGATTTTGGCCCACGAGGGCTGTCTGTTCGGTACACACAGGACGTCCGTGTGTGTCCGTCAGCACACAGCGGACGTCCGTGTGTGTCCGTCAGCACACACAGGACGTTCGTGTGTGTCCGTCAGCACACACAGGACGTCCGTGGCTGTCCGTTTGTGTTTGTCAGCACACACACGACGTCTGTGGCTGTCCATCAGTACACATATCAGCACGTTAGTCCTTGGACTCAGCACGCTGACCTTTCCCGTGGACTGTTTGGGTGATTTTGGCCCACGTGGGCTGTCTGTTCAGCTCATACAAGACGTCCGTGGCTGTCCGTGTGTGTCCGTCAGCACACACAGGATGTCCGTGCGTGTCTGTCAGCACACACCGGACGTCCATGGCTGTCCGTGTGTGTTTGTGTGTGTCCGTCAGCACACACAGGACGTCCATGGCTGTCCATCAGTGTTGTAGGCACGGGACGGGATAGTCGGACGGACGGGCGGATGGCCGTTCTGCGGTTCAGTCTTGGCTCGGATGGATGGTTCCGGCTGGGTCTTCTCTTGTTTGTGATTGTACCTGAAACAAATATGAACTTTTATGAGTTTTCAATAGAAGTAAGAACAGAAACAGAGAGGCCAATGGATGAATGATAAATAAGCAAGATATGATTCTTATGGGTTTTAAAGGATGGATGAATGAAATTTAAGAACAAAAAGATAGATAAAAAGAGAAGAATGGCGGATGGGATCTGTTGCTGGACGTGTGTCTCTCTCAACAAGATCAAAGGATGGTTTGAAGGATAGATATGGATCCGGCTCTTGATGGACGTATGTCTCTCTCAAGATCGGACAAGGGATGGATTGGATCGGAGGACTCCACAAAGAACAGTGGATCGGCTCTTTGATATGTTAGATGGCTGCTCTCAATAGTTTCACACAACTGAAAGACTTAGGGTTTCTTTGCTAAAGCAAAACGATTTTCATAAAAGACTTGGCCGAAAATTGGCAACTAGAAGGGTTTAAATAGTTGTTCCTCAATGGACTCTAAAAGATAAAAAGGCCTAGACAAATGGCCAAAGTCTTAACCGAAATAAATTAAATAAAAAAAATAGACCGGTCGCGGCTTGAGATGTCCGGATCAGAACTCATAGTATGCTTGCATGTTGCCTCATTAAAACCTTTCGGGAAAACCCAGTGGGACAAAACCCGATAACGAAAAAGAGTACAACACATACTACTCCTTCTGATGGACGGCTATATCTCTGAACCGGAAGCAAGTTGGTTGGATGGATTGAGGATGAACGTGGAAATGGTCAGGCCGGCTTCATTCTGGTCGATGGAGGAGAACTGGCTTGAATGGATGGAGTCTGGAACCACTAATGGTTCGCTGGTGTCTTCAAGCTTTAAGTCGGCCAACTCCTGGATCAATAGTTGCTTGAATCCGGTTTGTTCCTGTGCAAGCAACTCCTGGACAGCTTTGGCAAATCCAGCTCTTATAACCCTTGAGCCAGACCTTGTGGTAGGACCTTTGCGGATGATGGGAACCTCAGTCGTGGGTACTACAACATCCCGTCCCTCTTGAACAGGTTCTGTCCTCAGAACATCTCCCTCATCTGCAATACAAGGAGACAAATCAGACACATTGAACGTTCGGTAAACTTGGAACTCACCTGGCAGCTCTAGCCGGTAGGCATTGTCATTGATCCGGTCGAGCACTCGGAATGGTCCATCCCCTCGTGGGGATAATTTGCTCTTTCTCTCTTCCAGAAACCGCTCTGGCCTCATGTGGAGCCACACCCAGTCGCCTGGTTGGAAGATAACTTATGTGCGCCCCTTGTTGAGCTTAATCCGGTTCCATTCAGCCTTCTTCTCCAAAGTCTCCTTGACTTGCCGGTGCATGTTCTTCACAAACTCAGCCTTTTTGTCACCACTCTAGCTAACTTGCATGGCTGGGGGCAGTGCGGATAGGTCCATGGGCGTCTCTGGTCTAAACCATACACGATCTCAAAAGGGGAGAGATTAGTAATAGAGTGCCTTGCATGGTTATAAGCAAACTCAATGAAAGGCAAACAACTCAACCAATTTCTAAGATTCTTACCCACCGTAGCCCTCAACAACTGAGAGAGTGTACGGTTTACTACCTCGGTCTGACCATCAGTTTGTGGATGGCAAGTGGTCGAGAAGAGGAGCTTGGTTCCAAGCTTTTGCCACAATGTCCTCCAGAAGTGGTTGAGGAATTTTGTGTCTCGGTCGGACACATTGGTACAAGGCACTCCATGTAAGCGCAGCACTTCCTTGAAGAAGAGATCGGCGGTTTGGCTTGCATCATTGGTCTTGGAACATGGAATGAAATGTGCCATCTTTGAGAACCTGTCCACTACAACAAAAATAGAATCCTTGTGTTCTATCTTGGGCAAACCCAGCACAAAGTCCATAGACAGGTCGACCCATGGTGCAATAGGAATAGGTAAAGGCATGTGTAAACCATAAGGATGCGACCTGGATTTGGTTTTGAGACAGACAGTGCACTTGGCGCAATGACTCTCGACGTAGCGCCTCATCCGGGGCCAATAGAAGTGGTCGGACAGGACGCTCAGGGTTTTGTCTCGACCGAAATGCCCCATCAACCTGCCCCCATGAGCTTTTTGGGTCAGTAAGTCTCGCATGCAACCATGAGGAATGCACAGGCGTTTCTCCTTGAAGAGGAACCCGTCCTGCTGATAGAATGGACCCATGGCTCCCTTAGCCGTGTTACTGTAAAGCTCAGAAAAATCAGGGTCAGTTTCATAAGACATTTTAAGTTGTTCAAAACCCATGATCTTAGCCTCCATGGTGGTAATGAGTGTGTGGCGCCGGGATAGAACGTCTGCCACTACGTTGTCCTTCCCCTTCTTGTACTTGATCACATAGGGAAAAGTCTCCACGAACTCCAGCCACCTAGCATGCCTCTTCTTGAGTGTGGTCTGGCCCCTGAAATGCTTAAGAGTCTCGTGATCTGTATGAATAATAAACTCTTTAGACAGAAGATAATGTTGCCAAGTTTCAAGTGACCTTACTAGAGCATATATCTCTTTATCATAGGTGGGGTAATTGAGGGCGGCTCCACTCAATTTCTCACTACAGAAAGCCACTGGCCGGCCTCCTTGGGTCAGTACGGCTCCTATTCCTGTCCCTGAAGCATCACACTCAATCTCAAAAGGTTTATCAAAATCAGGAAGAGTTAGGACCGGTGCATCTGTCAAACTATATTTAAGCCTGTTGAAAGACTCCTCTTGGGCAGGACCCCAAGTGAAGGATACATTCTTCTTGATCACGGAGGTCATTGGGGCGGCAATGGTACTGAAATCCTTCACAAATCATCGATAGAAACTGGCCAGTTCATGGAAGCTGCGGACATGTCCGATCGTGGTCGGGGTCGGCCAGTCTTGTATCGCCTTGATCTTCTCCTCATCAACCTTCAGTCCCTGTGAACTCACAACAAAGCCTAAAAATACCAACTGATCAGTGCAGAAAACACATTTCTTAAGGTTAGCATAAAGGCCTTCTTGCCTCAAGGGTTTCAAAACCTGTTCTAGATGTCCAATGTGTTCAGTTAAGGACCTGCTGTAAATCAGGATGTCATCAAAGTATATAACCACGAATTTACCAATGTAAGGTCGGAGGACCTCGTTCGTGAGCCTCATGAATGTGCTAGGGGCGTTGGTAAGGCCAAATGGCATCACCAACCACTCGTACAGACCTTGTTTGGTCTTGAAGGCGGTTTTCCATTCATCTCCTTCCTTCATGCGAACTTGATGGTATCCACTCCTGAGATCAATCTTAGAAAACACAACAGACCCACTCAGTTCATCCAACATATCATCTAATCTAGGTATAGGGTACCGATATTTGATGGTTATGTTGTTGATGGCTCGACAGTCCACACACATACGCCACATTCCATCCTTCTTAGGCACTAATAGAACCGGGACCACACAGGGGCTAAGGCTCTCGCGGATGTAGCCTTTGTCCATGAGGTCTTGGACCTGCCGCTCCAACTCCTTAGCCTCCTCAGGATTGACACGGTAAGCGGCTCGGTTTGGTAGGGGCGCGCCGGGTACAAGGTCGATCTGATGTTCTATGCCACAGACAGGGGGTAATCCGGCTGGAATCTCATCAGGAAAGACATCCTTGTAACGTCCCATGAGGTCTTGTAATACATCTGGTACTTCAGGAGCCTCAAAACCTGCAAAACAACCTTCCTTAAAGATATTAGTAGCACCTGTGTCTCACGTTGTAATGACTTAAGCACTTGTCCGGAAGTCATGTAAAGGTTAGTATTACTTACCTGGCCGGACTGTGCCATTGCCTTCTGCATGTCATGAACTTCTTGGGGGCTGAGAGGTGCTAGGCTGTGCTTCTTGTTGTTGTGGGTGAAGCTATAGATGTTGGTGCGTCCATGGTGAAGAGTTTCCTTGTCAAACTGCCATGGCCTTCCTAGAAGTATATGGCCGACTTGCATGGATACCACATCACATTTGACCTGGTCATGGTACTTGCCAATACTGAAGGACACAACAACTTGTTCGGCAATCTTGAGCTCAGTCTCATCATTGAGCCATTTGAGACGGTATGGCCGAAGTCTTAACCAAAATAAACTAAAGAAAAACAATAGACCGGTCGCGGCTTGAGATGTCCGGATCAGAACTCATAGTATGCTTGCATGTTGCCTCATTAAAACCTTTCGGGAAAACCCAGTGGGACAAAACCCGATAAGGAAAAAGAGTACAATACATACTACTCCTTCTGATGGATGGCTATATCTCTGAACCAGAAGCAAGTTGGTTGGATGGATTGAGGATGAAGGTGGAAATGGTCAGGCCGGCTTCATTCTGGTCGATGGAGGAGAACTGGCTTGAATGGAAGGAGTCTGGAACCTCTAATGGTTCGCTGGTGTCTTCAAGCTTTAAGTCGGCCAACTACTGGATCAATAGTTGCTTGAATCAGGTTTGTTCCTGTGCAAGCAACTCCTGGACAGCTTTGGCAAATCCAGCTCTTATAACCCTTGAGCCGGACCTTATGGTAGGACCTTTGCGGATGATGGGAACCTCAGTCGTGGGTACTACAACAATCAGTACACATATCAGCACGTTGGTCATTGGACTCAGCACGCTGACCCTTCCCGTGGACTGTTCGGGTGATTTTGGCCCATGTGGGCTGTCTGTTCAGTACACACAGGACGTCCGTGGGTGTCGGCCAGCACACACAGGACATCCGTGGCTGTCTGTGTGTGTCCGTCTGTGTCCGTCAGCACACACATGACATTCGTGGCTGTCCATCTGTACACATATCAGCACGTTGGTCCTTGGACTCACCACGCTGACCCTTCCCGTGGACTGTTTGGGTGATATTGGCCCACATTGGCTGTCTGTTCAGTATGCACAGGACGTCCGTGGGTGTCCGCCAGCACACACAGGACGTTCGTGGCTGTCTGTGGCTGTCCATCGGCACAAACAAGACGTCTGTGGCTGTCTGTGTGTGTCCGTGTGTGTCCGTGTGTGTCCGTCAGCACACACAGGACTTCCGTGGATGTCCCTCAGCACACACAGGACGTCTGTGTGTGTCCGTCAGCACACACAAGACGTCTGTGGCTGTCTGTGTGTGTCCACGTGTGTCCGTCAGCACACACAGGACGTTCGTGGCTGTCCATCAGTACACATATCAGCACGTTGGTCCTTGGACTCAGCACGCTGGCCCTTCCCGTGGACTGTTTGGGTGATTTTGACCCACGTGGGCTGTCTGTTCAGTACACACAGGTGTTGGGGTCAAAAACGGTTACGACGGAATTACCACCCGAAAATCCTCGGAGATCGTATTTCCGAAAGAGTTAGTAAAAGAAGGGATGTAATTTCCGTAAAAATAACTTATACGAGATTTTTACGAAGAAGTATCCTTTGGGATTCAAACCGAACGATCGCCCCGCTCGGTCGCTACGTAGCGACCGAGCTCGAGCCAAAGCTCGGTCGCTACGTAGCGACCGAGCGCTCGTCCCACTCGGTCGCTACGTAGCGACCGAGCGCTCGTCCCGCTCGGTCGCTACGTAGCGACCGAGCTCGAGCCAAAGCTCGGTCGCTACGTAGCGACCGAGCGATCGTCCCGCTCGGTCGCTACGTAGCGACCGAGCGATCGTCCCGCTCGGTCGCTACGTAGCGACCGAGCTCAAGCCAAAGCTCGGTCGCTACGTAGCGACCGAGCGATCGTCCCGCTTGGTCGCTACGTAGCGACCGAGCGATCGTCCCGCTCGGTCGCTACGTAGCGACCGAGCTCGAGCCAAAGCTCGGTCGCTACGTAGCGACCGAGCACTCGTTTCGCTCGGTCGCTACATAGCGACCGGGCTCGAGCCAAAGTTCGGTCGCTGTGTAGCGATTGAACCTTTCCGAACATCGATACGACACCAGTCCTTGCATTCTCGTCAAACCTTCGAATGCTATCTCCCGAAGACCGTAGCAAGCTCAGTCCATGTTTCCCGCTATTCTAATTCATCGATCAAACTTCGCAGATTAGAAACCGCGGAAAACTCGTAGTAAACGTGTCGAGTCGGAAGACGGCCCAAAGGGACCTAAAACACGACTCGAGGCCCATCCTACGATTTTTCCTAACCAAAAGCCCGTGAACCACAGCATGGTTCACGCTTGGCCCACGAGGAAGGATAAATGTCAAGTTTCCGCGGATAAATACGGAAGTTTTGAAGATAATTGTGAAGATCGGGAAAATGGAATATCTCCATTTTTTATGCTATGACGGCTTAAGGGCAGAAGAGTAAAAGCGTAAACCGACCTTGGAGCTAGTATATAAGGAGTCCTAGGCGAGGAGCAAGGGAAGAACTTTTTTCAGAGCAAACTTAGCACTTAGAGCGATTTAGGCAACTTTCCGTTTTTGTTATTTCGAGCTGCGACTCAATTAGGTTTAGCCGTCTTAGGGTTGCTAGAACTAGGAATCTCGCCGACAGCTCTCGAGCCCAGGCTTATACCTTATTGTAACGCTCATACGCAGATTCGGAATAAGATCTACTTTGCTCTCTTTACGATTTCTTATTTTTATCGTTGTTATTCTCGTGTTCTGATTGCTTGACGTGTGGTAATTAACAGATATCCGGGTCCTCTGGGAAACTAGGGTTTTCTTAGTTTCCTTATTTAAACGGAAATCGACAGTGCGAATTTCGGTTCCCACAGTTTGGCGCTAGAAGGAGGGGGCCTTACGGATCAATCTAACCCGCAAAAGCCACACACAGTCAGACATGTCAACCAACGACGCGGATAACGTGCAAACTCCCCTTAACGGAGGCAGCGGCACCGATCTCCACACTCCGGTAGCGGACGTATCTGCGGCCAACGCGCAAGCCAACGCCGCGACGCTCGAGGAGTTTAAAAAGATGTTCGCCACCTATGAAAAAAGGTCGGAAGAACAGGATAAGCTCGTGAATACCTTGACCAAACAGGTTGAAACCTTAACGGCAAGGACCCAAGCTATCCGTCCCCGCGGAACCACCAAAATCCGCGGGAAGAGGCTCGACTTCGCCACCCCACTCGATAGAGCAGGAGTCGCGCGGGAACGACCTTCCGGTCAAAACCCCAGCGAGAAATCTCCCATCGAAAAGGGGAACTCTGAAAGTCTTCCGCTCCCTGCAAAGGACTCGGAGGATAACGAAGCCGAACACATTGACCTGGATCCTAGCGATGTCTCCAACGACACCGACGAGGATGTCGACAGACATCCAAGAAGGACCAGAAGCCGATCCGCTCGGGAAGGCTCCCCGTTCGAAAAACCAATGACGGAAGAAGAAGAAGTCGCCTATTGGAACGAACAAGAGGAGCTGGCCGAAAGGCAAACCGAGCTCACTCGCAGTAAGCGCCGACAGGCTCGGAAATCCACTGACGAGACATCGGATATCCGCGATCTTCGCGACTACATCACTAAGACTGCGGCAGAAGTGAGAGCCGTAAAGTCTCAAATCCATCATGCTACTAGTGCTGCCCCCGAGATCGATCGACTGCTGGAAGGAGCTCGAAAGACCCCCTTTACCAGTCGCATTTCGGACATGAGGGTGTCCGATCCGGGAAAGATCAAAGTACCAAGTACGATGGTACGGCCGATCCGAAAGCGCACCTTCAGGCTTTCCACATCGCGATGGGAAGAGCAAGACTGAAGGACGGCGAAAAGGATGCCGGCTATTGCCGCCTGTTCGTCGAAAATCTTGAAGGAGCAGCGCTCGAATGGTTCGCACGCCTTCGTCGCAACACCATCGGGAGTTTTCGACAGCTCGCATCGGAATTCCTCAAACAGTACTCTGTATTCATAGACAGGGAAACCTCCGATGTTGATCTCTGGAGTCTCTCCCAGAGGGAAGACGAACCCCTCCGCGAGTTTATCAGTCGGTTCAAGCTGATAATGTCCAGGGTCAGCGGGATAAGCGACAAAGTGGCCATCGACGCGCTGAGAAAGACGCTCTGGTACAAGTCGAAATTCAGAAAATGGATAACTCTCGACAAACCGCGAACGATCCAGGACGCCCTCCACAAAGCAACGGACTATATCATAGTGGAGGAAGAAACTAAAGTCTTATCGCAAAAACATAAGCCGGCAAGACCATCCTCGAAAGACGCAGATCCGAAGGGGAAAAAGAAGAACTCTCGTAACGACAAGTACGTCCATCACGAGGGGGAAGATCTCCAAGGAGCGCATAACTATGCGATCAATTCGGATCAAGGCCGGACCACGGGCAACACATGGACTCGCAATCAAGGGTATGACGAGAACACCTTCTGCGAGTTCCACCAATCCCGAGGACACTCCACGACTAATTGCAAAGTCTTAGGAGCAAGACTGGCCGCGAAGCTGCTCGCTGGAGAGCTTTCGGAAGTAACTAGCGTCAAGGATCTCATCCTCGATTCTGATCGGCCTCCAAAGACGGACAGAAATCCGCCCGCTGAAAAATCTCCTCAACGAAACCAACCTGGGGATAAACGCGGTAGGAGGCCGGATGACAAAGGGAACGATAACAATCGTCGCAGAGTCAATATGATCATCGGAGGATCTCAATACTGCGGCGATACCGTGTCGGCCATCAAGGCTTACCAACGGAAGGCAGAATCAAGCGCAAATTGGCCTACATGGTCTCCTCCTCGAGACGGCCAAAGTTGCTCGATCACCTTCACGGAGGAAGAAGCCGGCGGTATCGACCAACCTCACTGCGACCCGCTCGTCATAGATCTCGTCATACGAGATTTAGAAGTCGGAAGGGTACTCGTCGATACGGGAAGCACGGTCAACGTAATCTTCCGCGACACTCTCAAGCGGATGAGTATCGAACTCGGAGAGGTAATTCCGACGCCAAAACCACTCACGGGTTTTTCAGGCGAAGTGTCGATGACTCTCGGATCAATCCAATTGCCAGTCATGGCCAAGGAGATCACGAAAATCGTCGAATTCGCGGTAGTCGACCATCCCGCTATCTACAACGTGATCATGGGAACCCCATGGCTCAACGCCATGCAGGCAGTTCCGTCAACTTACCACCTGGGTCTCAAGTTCCCAACGCCGAGCGGAGTCGCGGCCATCTGGGGATGCCAAAAACAGTCGCGACTATGCTTCCTCGCGGAGCATAAGTTAAGGCAAATCACGGCTTCTGCAAACGGCAAACGCGCGAAGATAGATCGATCTTCGGCCAAAAGCGCCCCGCACGAGGACGAAGTAAAATCGTCTGTCAACGCAAACGCATCGGACGTCGAAGCTCGACATAAATCCGAAGCCCACGCGACAACTCAACCGGAACATCCGGAAAATAGCGTCGACCCAGCCACGATCGACACGGTCAAGGCGGACATCGCGACACCAACCGCCGAGTAAGAACACTCGCGGCATGAAACAGAACTACGAGATGGCTTGATCCTCGAAAGGGGTACGTAGGCAGCTTGTCAAAAGACGAGTTCAGCTATCCCCCTCTCTAAAAAGGGGGGGGGAGTGGGTGCGTATACTCGTATACTCCCACAATCGCCATTATTGTAATCGAGTTTTTAGAAACATAAAAAATTTTACAATATACACTGTCTTTTTATCGAAAACGCTTACGCTTCAGTTTACGCTCGTCTGCAGCCTCATCCTGCCCAAAAATCGTAAAGATTATCACCTTTCAAACACGCAAAAATACACGCATAATCCTCGAAATAACTGCGAGACGTCGCAAAAAGTTAAAATTCGAGGACAATGCTAACAAATTGTCCGAACGCGACCACCAAAAACCTTACACCCCGTTCGTCGATTGGCCCCGATGAACACGCCAGCCGTCTTAAACAAACGTAATCCGATCACTCTTTTGATCTTTAAAAACGTCCAGCACAAGGACAAAAGCGCGCTACAACAAAAATCCGAAATTTTGGTTTAGCACTTCCAGTTGATTCTGAGAAGATGCTCGATTCGTACCATACAAGTCATATAAGCCGAGAACATATCGCGGACTTTAAACCGGTGCGAGTCAGGAAGAAATCGCAACAGGAAAAACGATAGCCGGCTAGTCACCGCACAAACCTTAACCGAAAGTAAACCTAGGTCTTGCCCTAAACCCAACGCTCTGGTCTCAAACATCTCAAGGCATGATATCTAAAAGATACGAGATCATAAACCATGCCTCTCCGTTCGTATCTCAATGTTCTCGAAAATCGTAAAAACAGATAAATTTTTACGAAAATCACGAACGAACCAACAGATTGAACGTCTAATTAGAACTACATACGAGACGACAACTCGTATTTACTTCAACCCTACTCAGGAAAAACTCGAAACAAAACATTTATCATATAAATAAACCGCGTAAAGCGGCAAGGGATTCAAAGCCACCAACGGCCAGTCCCGGAAATACAAATACGGCCATCTTGGCCTAAACGAAATCCAAATTCAAAGGGCCACATTCGGCCGAAAACAAGGATAACTGATCCATCCCTCATAATCCAAAGTCAAAGTCCCCGGACAACGAAGCACCAAACGCATCCGCAGGACGATCCACTTCCTCGCCACCATCGTGAAAATCGATCGGGACCTCCTCGGTATCAGGAGAAACCGGGATGGAATCCCAGAACCCTTGAATCCTCTCGTCGATCGGAGGGATAAGCGCCTCAGCGTGGGCACGGTCACTCATCCCACTCTTCATCAAGCTCATTTCCTCTTCAAACACATAGTCGTCGGCTTGCGTCCTCCAAAGACTTCCGACCGAACCACGGCACTCGCGAAAGTCACCCACCGAGGTAAAGGCATTCTTAAGGTTCCCGTACTCAACCTGGAACTGAGATGCACGAGTCTTCATCACCTCGACGATTTCTCTTTTGCCTTTCCTCTCCGCTTTACGAACAGCCCGCGCATGATCACGAGTAAGCTGCGCCTCTCGCTCCAGCATCTCGCCTTGCACGCGAGCGAGATCCCGCTCCGCTTTCTCCGCCTTGAAGCGGTAGACCATGGCTTCTCTATGACCCGCCTCGATGGCCGAGCCCAGCAAGCTCAGGCCCTGCAAAATCGATGGGCGTGTTACAAATCCATACATAGGATAATCACCAAAAAATTCCCAAAAAAAAACTAACCCCATTGATGATGCGAGATCCTTCCGCAACGACTCTCGGCCTCGCCGGTTCTTTCGTAGGAGGAGGAGCATCGAAACCCGATGGCAGCCCAGCAAAGAAATCATCGAAATCCGGAATGGGGGCCTCGCTCGAACCGCTTCCGTCGCCGTAAGCAAGGTTCGGATCCCATCCTGGAAGCATAGAGTCGTCCATCGAAAACTCTATGTCGCCAAGATCGACATCTTTTCCCTTCCAAGAGCTCGACTCTGGCGCAGCTGTCGGAGCTTCGACGGGATTCTGGTCATCGGGTTCGGAGTCGCTTCCCGTATCCGCGTCCAAAGCTGGACCGGGTTGCACAAATTTCAGTGCCTTCCGAACCCTTCTCGGCGTGAAAGAAGTCCAGAAGAAGGGACCATTACTGAGAAGATCCCTCACCGCAATAATGTCCTCAGGGAACGGAGCAAGAGGATTGATGAAGGGACGATTGTTCGGCAACCTCCAGAACAGTGGAATGCAACTCTCTTCGACGGACGCAGCGTCCAAACGAACAAAGAAAAAGAACTTCTTCCACGAGTTGAAGTTTGAAATGAACTTCTTAACCACTGACATAAATTTCCGAGGGACAAACCTATGCTTATCCGTATCCGTGACAAGTTGAAGCCTCAAAAGCGCTTCATAATGATCAACGGAAAGAGAAAGGCCATGCTCATAGCTTAGGATCAAGATCCCAATAAGGTGCTGAATGGCAAGGGGTGTCAACTGACTTATCGCAACTTCGAAGCGGTCCAACACTCGGACGAGAATTTCGGGTATGGGGAACCAGAGGCGACAACGCACTATGAACGCCTCATAACAAGTAAAGTAACCCTCCGGGGGGTTGTTAGCACATTCCCCGCGGCAGGGAACCCGGAACTCCACAGCATCCGAGATGTGGTAGAACGACCGCATCGTCGCGAGAAACTCGTCAGTAGTCCTGCTTGCATCCTCTTCCTCGACTCCACGATGGACCAGGACCGGGAATGGCTTCTCCTTTGGAGGGGTCAACGAGCCATAATGAGCAACCCACCACGCCTCGTTCTCGGCAGGATGCACCGAGTGAGGCACGAACTCCATCTTCGGAACGACGAGCTCTTCGTAGGGACTCGCGGACGAAGACCCTTTTTTCGCAATCTTTTTCTTGCTCGACATCTTTACACTTCTCTTAAGGGAATAGAGGAAAAGGGTGGAGAGAGAGATAGAAAGTTTTTTTGAAAGATCTTAGAGAAAAACAAGAAGGTGAAAAAATTATGGAACAAGTTACCTCTCTTCTTATAAGACATGAGGATTTACTATTCAAGCTCGGAATTTCGGATATTAATTCCATCCATCACGCCTAACTTGCCAAACATGCCTAACCGCACGCTAGGATCCCCCGATGCATGATCCTAACGGGCTGGGGGGCTAACTGTTGGGGTCAAAAACGGTTACGACGGAATTACCACCCGAAAATCCTCGGCGATCGTATTTCCGAAAGAGTTAGTAAAAGAAGGGATGTAATTTCCGTAAAAATAACTTATACGAGATTTTTACGAAGAAGTATCCTTTGGGATTCAAACCGAACGATCGTCCCGCTCGGTCGCTATGTAGCGACCGAGCTCGAGCCAAAGCTCGGTCGCTACGTAGCGACCGAGCGACCGTCCCGCTCGGTCGCTACGTAGCGACCGAGCTCGAGCCAGAGCTCGGTCGCTACGTAGCGACCGAGCGGGACGATCGCTCGGTCGCTACGTAGCGACCGGGCTCGAGCCAAAGTTCGGTCGCTGTGTAGCGATTGTAGCAAGCTCAGTCCATGTTTCCCGAAAACCGTAGCAAGCTCAGTCCATGTTTCCCGCTATTCTAATTCATCGATCAAACTTCGCGGATTAGAAACCGCGGAAAACTCGTAGTAAACGTGTCGAGTCGGAAGACGGCCCAAAGGGACCTAAAACACGACTCGAGGCCCATCCTACGATTTTTCCTAACCAAAAGCCCGTGAACCACAGCATGGTTCACGCTTGGCCCACGAGGAAGGATAAATGTCAAGTTTCCGCGGATAAATACGGAAGTTTTGAAGATAATTGTGAAGATCGGGAAAAATGGAATATCTCCATTTTTTATGCTATGACGGCTTAAGGGCAGAAGAGTAAAAGCGTAAACTAACCTTAGAGCTAGTATATAAGGAGTCCTAGGCGAGGAGCAAGGGAAGAACTTTTTTCAGAGCAAACTTAGCATTTAGAGCGATTTAGGCAACTTTCCGTTTTTGTTATTTCGAGCTGCGACTCAATTAGGTTTAGCCGTCTTAGGGTTGCTAGAACTAGGAATCTCGCCGACAGCTCTCGAGCCCAGGCTTATACCTTATTGTAACGCTCATACGCAGATTCGGAATAAGATCTACTTTGCTCTCTTTTCGATTTCTTATTTTTATCGTTGTTATTCTCGTGTTCTGATTGCTTGACGTGTGGTAATTAACAAATATCCGGGTCCTCTGGGAAACTAAGGTTTTCTTAGTTTCCTTATTTAAACGGAAATCGACAGAGCGAATTTTGGTTCCCACAACAGGACATCCGTGGGTGTCCGCCAGCACACACAGGACGTCTGTGGCTGTCCGTCAGCATACACAGGATGTCCGTGGCTGTCCATGTGTGTCCGTCAGCACACACAGGACGTCCGTGGCTGTCCATCAGTACACATATCAGCATGCTAGTCCTTGGACTCAGCATGCTGGCCCTTCCCATGGACTGTTCGGGTGATTTTGGCCCACGTGGGCTGTCTGTTCATTACACAAAGGACGTCTGTGGGTGTCCGTCAGCACACACAGGACGTCCGTGTGTGTTCGTCAGCACACACAGGACAATCGTGGCTGTCTATGTGTGTCCGTGTGTGTCCGTCAGCACATTCAGGACGTCTGTGGCTGTCCATCAGTACACATATCAGCACGTTGGTCCTTGGACTCAGCACGCTGACCCTTTCTCGTGGACTGTTCGGGTGATTTTGGCCCACGTGGGCTGTCTGTTCAGTACCCACAGGACGTTCGTGGTTGTCCGCCAGCATACACAGGACGTCAGTGGCTGTCCGTGTGTGTCCGAGTGTGTCTATGTGTCCGTCTGTGTCCGTCAGCACACACAGGACGTCCCTGGCTGTCCATCAGTACACATATCAGCACGTTGGTCCTTGGACACAGCACGCTGTCCCTTCCCGTTGACTGTTTTGGTAATTTTGGCCCACGTGGGCTGTCTGTTCAGTACACACAGGACGTCCGTAGCTGTCCGTGGCTGTCTTTGTGTGTCTGTGTGTGTCCGTCAGCACACAAAGGACGTTTGTGGCTGTCCATCAGTACACATATCAGCACGTTGGTCCTTGGACTCAGCACGCTGACCCTTCCTGTGGACTGTTCGGGTGATTTTGGCCCACATGGGCTGTCTGTTCGGGACACACAGGACGTCCGTTTGTCTCTGTCAGCACACACAGGACGTCCGTGGCTGTCTGTGTGTGTCCGTCAGCACACACAGGACGTCCGTGGCTGTCCATCAGTACACATATCAGCACGTTGGTCGTTGGACTCAGCACGCTGACCCTTCCTGTGGACTGTTTGGGAGATTTTGGCCCACGTGGCTGTCTGTTCAGTACACACAGGACGTCAGTGGGTGTCCGCCAGCACACACAGGACGTCTGTGGCTGTCCGTGTGTGTCCGTCTATGTCCGTCAGCACACACAGGATGTCTGTGGCTGTCCATCAGTACACATATCAGCACCTTGGTCCTTGGACTCAGCACGCTGGCCCTTCCCGTGGACTATTTGGGTGATTTTTGGCCCACGTGGGCTGTCTGTTCAGTACACACAGGATGTCCGTGGGTGTCCGCCAGCACACACCGGATGTCCGTGGCTGTCTGCGGCTGTCCGTCAGCACACACATGACGTATGTGGCTGTCCGTGTGGGTCCGTGTGTGTACGTGTGTGTCCTTCAGCACACACAGGACGTTCGTGGGTGTCCGTCAGCACACACAGGACGTCCGTGTGTGTCCGTCAGCACACACCATACGTCTGTGGCTGTCCGTGTGTGTCCGTCAGCACACACATGATGTCCGTGGCTGTCCATCAGTACACATATCAGCACGTTGGTCCTTGGACTCAGCACGCTGACCCTTCCCGTGGACTGTTCGGGTGATTTTGGCCCACGTGGGCTGTCTGGTCAGTACACACAGGACGTCCGTGGGTGTCCGCCAGCACACACAGGACGTCCGTGGCTGTCTGTGTGTGTCCATCCGTGGCCGTCAGCACCCACAGGACGTCCGTGGCTGTCCATCAGTACACATTTCAGCACGTTGGTCCTTGGACTCAGCACGTTGGCCCTTCCCATGGACTGTTTGGGTTATTTTTGCCCACGTGGGCTGTCTGTTCAGTACACACAGGACATCCGTGGGTGTCCGCCAGCACACACAGGACATCCGTGGCTGTTCACGGCTGTCCGTCAGCACAAACAGGACGTCTATTGCTGTTCGTGTGTGTCCGTGTGTGTCTGTGTGTTTCCGTCAGCACACACAGGACGTCCGTGGCTGTTCATGGTTGTCCGTCAGCACACACAGGACGTCTGTGGCTGTCTGTGTGTGTCCATGTGTGTCCGTCAGCACACACAGGACGTCCCTGGCTGTCCATCAGTACACATATCAGCACGTTGGTCCTTGGACACAGCATGCTGTCCCTTCCCGTGGACTGTTTGGGTGATTTTGGCCCACGTGGGCTGTCTGTTCAGTACACACAGGACGTCCGTAGCTGTCCATGGCTGTCTTTGTGTGTCTCTGTGTGTCCGTCAGCACACAAAGGACGTTTGTGGCTGTCCATCAGTACACATATCAGCACGTTGGTCCTTGGACTCAGCACGCTGACCCTTCCTGTGGACTGTTCGGGTGATTTTGGCCCACATGGGCTGTCTGTTCGGGACACACAGGACGTCCGTTTGTCTCTGTCAGCACACACAGGACGTCCGTGGCTGTCTGTGTGTGTCCGTCAGCACACACAGGACGTCCGTGGCTGTCCATCAGTACACATATCAGCACGTTGGTCCTTGGACTCAGCACGCTGACCCTTCCTGTGGACTGTTTGGGAGATTTTGGCCCACGTGGCTGTCTGTTCAGTACACACAGGACGTCAGTGGGTGTCCACCAGCACACACAGGACATCCGTGGCTGTCCGTGTGTGTCCGTCTGTGTCCGTCAGAACACACAGGATGTCCGTGGCTGTCCATCAGTACACATATCAGCACGTTGGTTCTTGGACTCAGCACGCTGGCCCTTCCCGTGGACTGTTTGGGTGATTTTTGGCCCACGTGGGCTGTCTGTTCAGTACACACAGGATGTCGGTGGGTGTCCGCCAGCACACACCGGATGTCCGTGGCTGTCTGCGGCTGTCCGTCAGCACACACATGACGTATGTGGCTGTCCGTGTGGGTCCGTGTGTGTCCGTGTGTGTCCGTGTGTGTCCTTCAGCACACACAGGACGTTCGTGGGTGTCCGTAAGCACACACAGGACGTCCGTGTGTGTCCGTCAGCACACACCAGACGTCTGTGGCTGTCCGTGTGTGTCCGTCAGCACACACATGATGTCCGTGGCTGTCTATCAGTACACATATCAGCACGTTGGTCGTTGGACTCAGCACGCTGACCCTTCCTGTGGACTGTTTGGGAGATTTTGGCCCACGTGGCTGTCTGTTCAGTACACACAGGACGTCCGTGGGTGTCCGCCAGCACACACAGGACGTCTGTGGCTGTCCGTGTGTGTCCATCTGTGTCCGTCAGCACCCACAGGACGTCCGTGGCTGTCCATCAGTACACATATCAGCACGTTGGTCCTTGGACATAGCACGTTGGCCCTTCCCATGGACTGTTTGGGTTATTTTGGCCCACGTTGGCTGTCTGTTCAGTACACACAGGACATCCGTGGGTGTCCGCCAGCACACACAGGACATCCGTGGCTGTTCGTGGCTGTCCGTCAGCACAAACAGGACGTCTATTGCTGTTCGTGTGTGTCCGTGTGTGTCTGTGTGTTTCTGTCAGCACACACAGGACGTCCATGGCTGTTCATGGTTGTCCGTCAGCACACACAGGACGTCTGTGGCTGTCTGTGTGTGTCCATGTGTGTCCGTCAGCACACATAGGACGTTCGTGGTTGTCCGACAGCACACACAGGACGTTCGTGGGTGTCCGTCAGCACACACAGGACGTTCGTGTGTGTCCGTCAGCACACACCGGACGTCCGTGGCGGTCTGTGTGTGTCCCTGTGTGTTCGTCAGCACACACAGGACGTCTGTGGCTGTCCATCAGTACACATATCAGCACGTTGGTCCTTGGACTCAGCACGCTGACCCTTCCCGTGGACTGTTCGGGTGATTTTGGCCCACGTGGGCTGTCTGTTCAGTACGCACAAGACGTCCGTAGCTGTCCGTGGCTGTCTTTGTGTGTCTGTGTGTGTCCGTCAGCACACAAAGGACGTTTGTGGCTGTCCATCAGTACACATATCAGCACGTTGGCCCTTGGACTCAGCACGCTGACCCTTCCTGTGGACTGTTCGGGTGATTTTGGCCCACATGGGCTGTCTGTTTGGGACACACAGGACGTCCGTTTGTCTCAATCAGCACACACAGGACGTCCGTGGCTGTCTGTGTGTGTCCGTCAGCACACACAGGACGTCCGTGGCTGTCCATCAGTACACATATCAGCACGTTGGTCCTTGGACTCAGCACGCTGACCCTTCCTGTGGACTGTTTGGGAGATTTTGGCCCACATGGCTGTCTGTTCAGTACACACAGGACGTCAGTAGGTGTCCGCCAGCACACACAGGACGTCCGTGGCTGTCCGTGTGTTTCCGTCTGTGTCCGTCAGCACACACAGGATGTCCGTGGCTGTCCATCAGTACACATATCAGCACATTGGTCCTTGGACTCAGCACGCTGGCCCTTCCCGTGGACTGTTTGGGTGATTTTTGGCCCACGTGGGCTGTCTGTTCAGTACACACAGGATGTCCGTGGGTGTCCGCCAGCACACACCGGATGTCCGTGGCTGTCTGCGGCTGTCCGTCAGCACACACATGATGTATGTGGCTGTCCGTGTGGGTCCGTGTGTGTCTGTGTGTGTCCTTCAGCACACACAGGACGTTCGTGGGTGTCCGTCAGCACACACAGGACGTCCGTGTGTGTCCGTCAGCACACACCAGACGTCTGTGGCTGTCCGTGTGTGTCCGTCAGCACACACATGATGTCCGTGGCTGTCCATCAGTACACATATCAGCACGTTGGTCCTTGGACTCAGCGCGCTGACCCTTCCCGTGGACTGTTCGGGTGATTTTGGCCCACGTGGGCTGTCTGGTCAGTACACACAGGACGTCCGTGGGTGTCCGCCAGCACACACAAGACGTCCGTGGCTGTCTGTGTGTGTCCATCGGTGTCCGTCAGCACCCACAGGACGTCCGTGGCTGTCCATCAGTACACATTTCAGCACGTTGGTCCTTGGACTCAGCACGTTGGCCCTTCCCATGGACTGTTTGGGTTATTTTGGCCCACGTGGGCTGTCTGTTCAGTACACACAGGACATCCGTGGGTGTCCGCCAGCACACACAGGACATCCGTGGCTGTTCGTGGCTGTCCGTCAGCACAAACAGGACGTCTATTGCTGTTCGTGTGTGTCCGTGTGTGTCTGTGTGTTTCCGTCAGCACACACAGGACGTCCGTGGCTGTTCATGGTTGTCCGCCAGCACACACAAGACGTCCGTGGCTGTCCGTGTGTGTCCATCTGTGTCCGTCAGCACCTACAGGACGTCCGTGGCTGTCCATCAGTACACATATCAGCACGTTGGTCCTTGGACTCAGCACGTTGGCCCTTCCCATGGACTGTTTGGGTTATTTTGGCCCACGTGGGCTGTCTGTTCAGTACACACAGGACATCCGTGGGTCGCCAGCACACACAGGACATCCGTGGCTGTTCGTGGCTGTCCGTCAGCACAAACAGGACGTCTATTGCTGTTCGTGTGTGTCCGTGTGTGCCTGTGTGTTTCCGTCAGCACACACAGGACGTCCGTTGTGATAACCCGCCCTTTGGGATAAAATGGTCGAGAGAGAAAAAGTCAGAATCCAGAGCCGAGCTTTTGGGAATCAAAGCAATTGAAGGAATGTTAAGTTTTGATCACTTAAGACTTAACATGGATCGAAGAAAATAGAAGGTTGGTCGAGAATCAACTTTCTGGTTGAGTCGCGGGCAACACAGATCTATCGGGAAATTTGAAGTACGAGAAGGTCGAAGAATGGATCGTGAGTGAAGCATGAGTTGAGATAAGCTGCTCTACCATTGTTAGAAATGTCTTAGATTGATCAGACGGCAGTTTTGGAAGAATCACATTTTTGAAGCACGACGGTTTAGAAGCTCGACGTTTTTGAAGATTGACGTTTCTTCATCGCGAAGTTTTCTCGGAATATCTTCGTATCAGTAAAATATTATTCTGAAGACATTATAAGTCGGAAGCAGGACGGGAATTAAGCAGGACGGGAAGCAAGCACGACGGGATTGAAGCACGATGAGAAAACCCGAAGTTGGGCGAAAACCCTAATTTTGGTATTATTGATTTTTCGAGGAAGCCGGAGGCTCGGGAAATATTTTCCATAAAGGTAAGGATTCACTTGGAGTTTATTAAAAATATTCATCTCATCAGAACGGGCGTAGAAAAATATTCGGGATTGATCGCGGGACGAAAACTCACCGGAAGGGTCGAAATCAGTCGAATGGACCGAGAAGCTCGAGCTGGCCTTATCTATGAGATAAGGACGTGATGTAACCTGCCTGGCATGGTATGTGGCAAGGGAAGCAGGAGGTGTTGAAGCCCAGGAGAGTACAGCATGCTGATTGACACCCAGAAGCACGAGGTGCCGCGAAACCTGCGATCGGAGCATGCTGAGCGACATGTGTGCGCTGAGTGTCAATCTGGATGAGGTCAGGCCGTGGATCAGACATCTGGAGGGCATGGTGTCACTCTGCATGATGTCCTGGTCATGCCATCAGACATGTGGAGCACGAGGTGCCGCGACGCATGCGTCCGGAGCCATGCGAAGCGACACACAGGCTGCCACACGGCTTGTTTCTGATTGGTTGCTGCATCCTATATAAACCCCACGACCCCAGCTCATTTCATCACATCCAGACCTGTCCAAAACAAGTTAAAAAAGTGAGAGAAAAGTAGAAAAAGAATTCAAGTGATTCCGAGCTATTTCGAGAGTTTTAGAGAGTTTTCGAGATCAGTTCTCTACTGATTTCGAGTCATCGCCTTGGGAAGGTTCTGTCCAACTGAAGGTCAATCAAATGAAGATCAGCTCAGATGCGAATCAAGTCAACGTGGCCAGATAGAAAGAGAGAGAGAAGCAAAGGGGTCGACTTAGAGTGTAGTCGATTCTCACCGAGAAGGCCAGTTCCGTCCAATCAGCGATTCTATACGATTGTGACGCGGAAGCTCTGTCCAAATGATTTCGTCCAAGCCAGTCATATTATCCTACAATCAAGTGGAGGTGCTGTCCAGAGTTAGTTCAGAACCACGGGTTCAGATCACTCGAAGTTCTGCTCGATACTCCGCCGGGAAGTCCGAAGAACTGTCAAAGAGCTAAAGGAGGTTCTGTCCAGATCAGGCCGTCCAGACCTGTTAGTGTCTTCATGATCAAGCCGAGGGTCTGTCCAAGTCGAGGTCAGTCCAGTCCAGTCCAGTCAAGGCGTCTCTTGGGTTTTGGCTAAGTCCTCTCCGATCAACCAGCTGCTTCTCGCCTAGAACACTGTGAGTTGGTTTGTTTGAATTCCACTTGGAATTTAGGGTAGATCGAGTCGCATATAGAGTAGAATGATCACGTAATTGAATGGTAGAGTCCTTAGGGTTATTTTATTTATGGAACCGGACTCAGTTTAGCAAGGGCTAAGCTGAGATGAATGGAATTAAGACTGAGTTAATAACCTGACTAGGACTAGGACTAGGGCTAGGATGCATCATGTTTTCTATTCTTGCGTGTTGATATGGTTGAGTGCAGGTTCCCGTTATCTTTAAGGATAGTTTCATAGCAGGAGGCTGGACTATCTGGATAACGGTTTGATTTATTTGTTTAGTATTGATATTATTGTTTAGTAGTTAGTACTAAGGGTCTTAGGCCATATAGGCCGGACTACTGGTACTATGGTTAGTCTTGTGGAGTCGTGTCTAGTTAGGATCTGGAACTTTATCTTTAGGTTAGGTTCTAGATTGAGTTTGTGTTGTGTGAGTGTGCCGACAGTATGTGCGTGACCCGCCCATACTAGGCTTGTGTAGGGGTGATTAGTGTTTCCTCGGCCTCGTACCCAGCGGGTTCAAGGAAACCCCTTATTCGCTGGATCGGGAAGACTCAGAGAGACGGGATCATGGCCTATGGCTGAGTATTACACGACGGTGTAATGTGGCAGTGACCCGAAGGACTGTGGGCTGTCGCGCGGTGACCCGAATGACTGTGGGCCGCGGTCGGTTGAAAGTTCCTTCTTCTGGCCTTTGTGGTAGGGAGATAGGATATTGCCGATAGAGAGGAGGAACACGATGTCACCAGGGCCCAGGTTAGAGTGTTGTGTTAGAGTGTCGTAGAGGGTTATGGAACCCTCGAGTTAGTGTAGCACCGATATACGGTGTTACAAGTTAGATCGAGTCGTAGTTACTCATAGTCTTATTATTGTGATTGTGTTTGTGGTTGATTGATTTGCTTGCAGGTTCTGACATTAAGTCCTAAGTCTGGTTTAGGTACCGGATTAGGCTTGATGTGTATTTCGTTAGTGTAGGCCTGACGTTGGCCTGTATGTGTTTGAGTGATTGCTTGTGAAGGGTGGTGGATATTAAAGCTATGCGGTATCATTGGTTGGCCGATCATGTTCTTGTTTGATTGTTGGTCGATCGATTAATGATACTTGTATAGTCTAAGTGTCTAACACTACATGAGTATTGAACTCAGGCGTATATATGGTTAACTAGGGATTGCTTGTTGACTTGTTTTAATGCAGGTTCCCGTTACTTGAAGCTAGATCATGGCAGGAGGCCAAGTCTAACTTAGTAACGGTTTGCTTAGCCTTAGCTTTTATTGCATGCTAGGGCTAGATTGATTGTTATTTTGGGTTGTCTGGGTAGAGTCTAGGTTGCGGGTAGAGGCCGCCAGCTCACTGAGTAATACTAGATTACTCATCCAACTCCGTTGTCCTTTTTGCAGGTCGCTTTAGGTAAGGATGATCGGATAGCTTGGTGCTGGACGTTAGGACCGCCGGTGTAGATTTTCATGCCTTTTGTAAACGGTATTGTGGATTTGTGTTTAGTTGACTCGATTTGGCATTAGGCCGGGACCGGTCTCGAATTATATCAATGTATGGATATTTCTCGAATAAATAAAGTAATTGTTTTATATGCGCTTCATGAGTACTCTGATATTTGACTAGTCCGGTCTAACACAACGTTAGGTCGTAGTACGGGTTGAAAAGCCTTAGGCCTCGATCTAACGGAAAACGCTAACTCTAGGTACGGGTTGCAAAGCCTTATGCCTTGACGCAGCGGGACGAGTTAGTGGATGAACTGGTCTAGGTCGTGGAGTAAAAGTTTGTGACTCTGACCGAATCGTCCCTAACCCGTCACATAGCGCTTCCGGACCATGGTGTTGGGTTGGACGGTCAGTCATGTTCTTGTTTGATTGTTGGCTGGCCGGTTGGCTCATTCATCTCTAACCCTGGGTGTTGGACGGTCGATCGGTCATGTTCTTGTTTGATTGTTGGCCGGTTGATCGACCATATGTCTAGGACGGTTCGGGGGTGTTACAAAGGTGGTATCAGAGCATGGTTTCGTCCATGCTTCCGGAACTCATGATTTAATCGGTTTTAAATATTTATCGAGTCAAAATGAGTCACAAAAGGCATTAGGGAAACCGGTCACGTCCAGCGATAGGATTTGTGGTTTTAGGAAATTAGGATTGAGATAGTGGAATCTAGAACTGTTAGGTTGCTTGGGTAGAACTGTTAGGTTGCTGGTTAGAATTGCGGTTAGGTTGCATTGTTAGTATTTGCTGGGTTAGTAGATTATGTGATTAATTACTAACTTGCATGTGAGGTGTTCTTTTGAGTTGCAGCGAGTAAGTGTGTTTGTTGATCGGAACTTTAAGGGATGAAAACCTTAAAGTGGAGGGAGTTCGAGGCCAAACCCAAACCCGAAGCGAAAGAGGAGAGACCGATTCAGAGAACTGGGCTGTGGTATGGACTGGACAGATGGGAAGAAACAAGACTTCGTTGGGAAATGACTTCATCAGTATCTGGGAAATGAGAGATCGAGGAAATGGTTGGAGTAATCAGAGGCGCAGATTGGCAAGATCGTATCATGGGAAATTAGTTAGGCAGCAAAGTAAAAACTAAGAAGAAGACGCAGTGATCATTCAAGTGAAGATTTATGAAGATGATTGTGGTGACATTGGGAAGGACACTCAAGGGACAGTGAAAGGCAGAGTGAAGAGATATGAAGACGATTATGGCGACTTTAGACAGTATACACAAAGGGACATGGGCAAGCAAAGTAAAGAGTTATGAAGACGAGTTGAGATTAAGTGAAGCATGAGAAATCAAGAAGTGAAGAAATGAAAGGATTCAAAACTGAGGAAATGCATGGAGATGTATTAAGATGGAGCGAGTTCAGAATCAGAAAATCTAGAAGAAGACTGAAGAAATCAAGGGGAGATATCTAAGGCCAACCGATAAAGAAGCACATCTAGTGATCAAGACAAAGTTATCTAATGTGGAGTTATGGAGGAGTTGTTATCAAGGTGGAGCAAGTTCAAAATCCAAAGTGTTTATGGAGACCCAAAGAAACCGAAAGAAAGGCGAGCCAGCAAAGAGCCATATCTTATGACCAAGACCGCAAGACGAAGTTATTCAAAAGCTGAACATCATCACTACACATCAAGGAGGAACATTTCGTGAAGCTAAGCAATTGCGCAACTAAGAATTCGAGGACGAATTCTATTAAGGGGGGGAGAATGTGATAACCCGCCCTTTGGGATAAAATGGTCGAGAGAGAAAAAGTCAGAATCCAGAGCCGAGCTTTTGGGAATCAAAGCAATTGAAGGAATGTTAAGTTTTGATCACTTAAGACTTAACATGGATCGAAGAAAATAGAAGGTTGGTCGAGAATCAACTTTCTGGTTGAGTCGCGGGCAACACAGATCTATCGGGAAATTTGAAGTACGAGAAGGTCGAAGAATGGATCGTGAGTGAAGCATGAGTTGAGATAAGCTGCTCTACCATTGTTAGAAATGTCTTAGATTGATCAGACGGCAGTTTTGGAAGAATCACATTTTTGAAGCACGACGGTTTAGAAGCTCGACGTTTTTGAAGATTGACGTTTCTTCATCGCGAAGTTTTCTCGGAATATCTTCGTATCAGTAAAATATTATTCTGAAGACATTATAAGTCGGAAGCAGGACGGGAATTAAGCAGGACGGGAAGCAAGCACGACGGGATTGAAGCACGATGAGAAAACCCGAAGTTGGGCGAAAACCCTAATTTTGGTATTATTGATTTTTCGAGGAAGCCGGAGGCTCGGGAAATATTTTCCATCAAGGTAAGGATTCACTTGGAGTTTATTAAAAATATTCATCTCATCAGAACGGGCGTAGAAAAATATTCGGGATTGATCGCGGGACGAAAACTCACCGGAAGGGTCGAAATCAGTCGAATGGACCGAGAAGCTCGAGCTGGCCTTATCTATGAGATAAGGACGTGATGTAACCTGCCTGGCATGGTATGTGGCAAGGGAAGCAGGAGGTGTTGAAGCCCAGGAGAGTACAGCATGCTGATTGACACCCAGAAGCACGAGGTGCCGCGAAACCTGCGATCGGAGCATGCTGAGCGACATGTGTGCGCTGAGTGTCAATCTGGATGAGGTCAGGCCGTGGATCAGACATCTGGAGGGCATGGTGTCACTCTGCATGATGTCCTGGTCATGCCATCAGACATGTGGAGCACGAGGTGCCGCGACGCATGCGTCCGGAGCCATGCGAAGCGACACACAGGCTGCCACACGGCTTGTTTCTGATTGGTTGCTGCATCCTATATAAACCCCACGACCCCAGCTCATTTCATCACATCCAGACCTGTCCAAAACAAGTTAAAAAAGTGAGAGAAAAGTAGAAAAAGAATTCAAGTGATTCCGAGCTATTTCGAGAGTTTTAGAGAGTTTTCGAGATCAGTTCTCTACTGATTTCGAGTCATCGCCTTGGGAAGGTTCTGTCCAACTGAAGGTCAATCAAATGAAGATCAGCTCAGATGCGAATCAAGTCAACGTGGCCAGATAGAAAGAGAGAGAGAAGCAAAGGGGTCGACTTAGAGTGTAGTCGATTCTCACCGAGAAGGCCAGTTCCGTCCAATCAGCGATTCTATACGATTGTGACGCGGAAGCTCTGTCCAAATGATTTCGTCCAAGCCAGTCATATTATCCTACAATCAAGTGGAGGTGCTGTCCAGAGTTAGTTCAGAACCACGGGTTCAGATCAGTCGAAGTTCTGCTCGATACTCCGCCGGGAAGTCCGAAGAACTGTCAAAGAGCTAAAGGAGGTTCTGTCCAGATCAGGCCGTCCAGACCTGTTAGTGTCTTCATGATCAAGCCGAGGGTCTGTCCAAGTCGAGGTCAGTCCAGTCCAGTCCAGTCAAGGCGTCTCTTGGGTTTTGGCTAAGTCCTCTCCGATCAACCAGCTGCTTCTCGCCTAGAACACTGTGAGTTGGTTTGTTTGAATTCCACTTGGAATTTAGGGTAGATCGAGTCGCATATAGAGTAGAATGATCACGTAATTGAATGGTAGAGTCCTTAGGGTTATTTTATTTATGGAACCGGACTCAGTTTAGCAAGGGCTAAGCTGAGATGAATGGAATTAAGACTGAGTTAATAACCTGACTAGGACTAGGACTAGGGCTAGGATGCATCATGTTTTCTATTCTTGCGTGTTGATATGGTTGAGTGCAGGTTCCCGTTATCTTTAAGGATAGTTTCATAGCAGGAGGCTGGACTATCTGGATAACGGTTTGATTTATTTGTTTAGTATTGATATTATTGTTTAGTAGTTAGTACTAAGGGTCTTAGGCCATATAGGCCGGACTACTGGTACTATGGTTAGTCTTGTGGAGTCGTGTCTAGTTAGGATCTGGAACTTTATCTTTAGGTTAGGTTCTAGATTGAGTTTGTGTTGTGTGAGTGTGCCGACAGTATGTGCGTGACCCGCCCATACTAGGCTTGTGTAGGGGTGATTAGTGTTTCCTCGGCCTCGTACCCAGCGGGTTCAAGGAAACCCCTTATTCGCTGGATCGGGAAGACTCAGAGAGACGGGATCATGGCCTATGGCTGAGTATTACACGACGGTGTAATGTGGCAGTGACCCGAAGGACTGTGGGCTGTCGCGCGGTGACCCGAATGACTGTGGGCCGCGGTCGGTTGAAAGTTCCTTCTTCTGGCCTTTGTGGTAGGGAGATAGGATATTGCCGATAGAGAGGAGGAACACGATGTCACCAGGGCCCAGGTTAGAGTGTTGTGTTAGAGTGTCGTAGAGGGTTATGGAACCCTCGAGTTAGTGTAGCACCGATATACGGTGTTACAAGTTAGATCGAGTCGTAGTTACTCATAGTCTTATTATTGTGATTGTGTTTGTGGTTGATTGATTTGCTTGCAGGTTCTGACATTAAGTCCTAAGTCTGGTTTAGGTACCGGATTAGGCTTGATGTGTATTTCGTTAGTGTAGGCCTGACGTTGGCCTGTATGTGTTTGAGTGATTGCTTGTGAAGGGTGGTGGATATTAAAGCTATGCGGTATCATTGGTTGGCCGATCATGTTCTTGTTTGATTGTTGGTCGATCGATTAATGATACTTGTATAGTCTAAGTGTCTAACACTACATGAGTATTGAACTCAGGCGTATATATGGTTAACTAGGGATTGCTTGTTGACTTGTTTTAATGCAGGTTCCCGTTACTTGAAGCTAGATCATGGCAGGAGGCCAAGTCTAACTTAGTAACGGTTTGCTTAGCCTTAGCTTTTATTGCATGCTAGGGCTAGATTGATTGTTATTTTGGGTTGTCTGGGTAGAGTCTAGGTTGCGGGTAGAGGCCGCCAGCTCACTGAGTAATACTAGATTACTCATCCAACTCCGGTGTCCTTTTTGCAGGTCGCTTTAGGTAAGGATGATCGGATAGCTTGGTGCTGGACGTTAGGACCGCCGGTGTAGATTTTCATGCCTTTTGTAAACGGTATTGTGGATTTGTGTTTAGTTGACTCGATTTGGCATTAGGCCGGGACCGGTCTCGAATTATATCAATGTATGGATATTTCTCGAATAATAAAGTAATTGTTTTATATGCGCTTCATGAGTACTCTGATATTTGACTAGTCCGGTCTAACACAACGTTAGGTCGTAGTACGGGTTGAAAAGCCTTAGGCCTCGATCTAACGGAAAACGCTAACTCTAGGTACGGGTTGCAAAGCCTTATGCCTTGACGCAGCGGGACGAGTTAGTGGATGAACTGGTCTAGGTCGTGGAGTAAAAGTTTGTGACTCTGACCGAATCGTCCCTAACCCGTCACATAGCGCTTCCGGACCATGGTGTTGGGTTGGACGGTCAGTCATGTTCTTGTTTGATTGTTGGCTGGCCGGTTGGCTCATTCATCTCTAACCCTGGGTGTTGGACGGTCGATCGGTCATGTTCTTGTTTGATTGTTGGCCGGTTGATCGACCATATGTCTAGGACGGTTCGGGGGTGTTACATCCGTGGCTGTTCATGGTTGTCCGTCAGCACACACATGACGTCTGTGGCTGTCTGTGTGTGTCCATGTGTGTCCGTCAGCTCACACAGGACGTTCGTGGTTGTCCGACAGCGCACACAGGATGTTCGTGGGTGTCCGTCAGCACACACAGGACGTTCGTGTGTGTCCGTCAGCACACACCGGACGTCCGTGGCGGTCTGTGTGTGTCCCTGTGTGTTCGTCAGCACACACAGGACGTCTGTGGCTGTCAATCAGTACACATATCAGCACGTTGGTCCTTGGACTCAGCACGCTGACCCTTCCCGTGGACTGTTCGGGTGATTTTGGCCCACGTGGGCTGTCTGTTCAGTACACACAGGACGTCCGTGGGTGTCCGTCAGCACACACATGACGCCCGTGTGTGTCTGTTAGCACACACAGAACGTCCGTGTGTGTCTGTGTGTTTCCATCAGCACACACAGGACGTCCATGGCTGTCCATCAGTACACATATCAGCACGTTGGTCCTGGGACTCAGCACGCTGGCCCTTCCCGTGGATTGTTTGGGTGATTTTGGCCCACGTGGGCTGCAGTTCAGTACACACAGGACGTCCGTGGGTGTCCGCCAGCACACACAGGACGTCAATGGCTGTCTGTGGCTGTCCATCAGCACACACATGACGTCCGTGGCTGTCCGTGTGTGTCCGTGTGTGTCCGTCAGCACACACAGGACATCAGTGGCTGTCCATCAGTACACATATCAGCATGCTGGTCCTTGGACTCAGCACGCTGGCCCTTCCCGTGGACTGTTCGGGTGATTTTGGCCCACGTGGGCTGTCTGTTCAGTACACACATGACGCCCTTGGGTGTCCGTCAGCACACACAAGACGTCCATGGGTGTCTGTCAGCACACACAGGACGTCCGTGGCTGTCCGTGTGTGTCCGTGTGTGTCCGTCCGCACACACAGGACGTCAGTGGCTGTCCATCAGTACACATATCAGCAAGTTGGTCCTTGGACTCAGTACGCTGACCCTTCCCGTGGATTGTTTGGGTGATTTTGGCCCACGTGTGCTGTCCATCAGTACACATATCAGCACGTTGGTCCTTGGACACAGCATGCTGTCCCTTCCCGTGGACTGTTTGGGTGATTTTGGCCCACGTGGGCTGTCTGTTCAGTACACACAGGACGTCCGTAGCTGTCCATGGCTGTCTTTGTGTTTCTCTGTGTGTCCGTCAGCACACAAAGGACGTTTGTGGCTGTCCATCAGTACACATATCAGCACGTTGGTCCTTGGACTCAGCACGCTGACCCTTCCTGTGGACTGTTCGGGTGATTTTGGCCCACATGGGCTGTCTGTTCGGGACACACAGGACGTCCGTTTGTCTCTGTCAGCACACACATGACGTCCGTGGCTGTCTGTGTGTGTCCGTCAGCACACACAGGACGTCCGTGGCTGTCCATCAGTACACATATCAGCACGTTGGTCCTTGGACTCAGCACGCTGACCCTTCCTGTGGACTGTTTGGGAGATTTTGGCCCACGTGGCTGTCTGTTCAGTACACACAGGACGTCAGTGGGTGTCCACCAGCACACACAGGACATCCGTGGCTGTCCGTGTGTGTCCGTCTGTGTCCGTCAGAACACACAGGATGTCCGTGGCTGTCCATCAGTACACATATCAGCACGTTGGTCCTTGGACTCAGCACGCTGGCCCTTCCCGTGGACTGTTTGGGTGAATTTTGGCCCACGTGGGCTGTCTGTTCAGTACACACAGGATGTCCGTGGGTGTCCGCCAGCACACACCGGATGTCCGTGGCTGTCTGCGGCTGTCCGTCAGCACACACATGACGTATGTGGCTGTCCGTGTGGGTCCGTGTGTGTCTGTATGTGTCCTTCAGCACACACAGGACGTTCGTGGGTGTCCGTCAGCACACACAGGACGTCCGTGTGTGTCCGTCAGCACACACCAGACGTCTGTGGCTGTCCGTGTGTGTCCGTCAGCACACACATGATGTCCGTGGCTGTCTATCAGTACACATATCAGCACGTTGGTCGTTGGACTCAGCACGCTGACCCTTCCTGTGGACTGTTTGGGAGATTTTGGCCCACGTGGCTGTCTGTTCAGTACACACAGGACGTCCGTGGGTGTCCACCAGCACACACAGGACGTCCGTGGCTGTCCGTGTGTGTCCATCTGTGTCCGTCAGCACCCACAGGACGTCCGTGGCTGTCCATCAGTACACATATCAGCACGTTGGTCCTTGGACATAGCACGTTGGCCCTTCCCATGGACTGTTTGGGTTATTTTGGCCCACGTTGGCTGTCTGTTCAGTACACACAGGACATCCGTGGGTGTCCGCCAGCACACACAGGACATCCGTGGCTGTTCGTGGCTGTCCGTCAGCACAAACAGGACGTCTATTGCTGTTCGTGTGTGTCCGTGTGTGTCTTTGTGTTTCTGTCAGCACACACAGGACGTCCGTGGCTGTTCATGGTTGTCCGTCAGCACACACAGGACGTCTGTGGCTGTCTGTGTGTGTCCATGTGTGTCCGTCAGCACACATAGGACGTTCGTGGTTGTCCGACAGCACACACAGGACGTTCGTGGGTGTCCGTCAGCACACACAGGACGTTCGTGTGTGTCCATCAGCACACACCGGACGTCCGTGGCGGTCTGTGTGTGTCCCTGTGTGTTCGTCAGCACACACAGGACGTCTGTGGCTGTCCATCAGTACACATATCAGCACGTTGGTCCTTGGACTCAGCACACTGACCCTTCCCGTGGACTGTTCGGGTGATTTTGGCCCACGTGGGCTGTCTGTTCAGTACGCACAAGACGTCCGTAGCTGTCCGTGGCTGTCTTTGTGTGTCTGTGTGTGTCCGTCAGCACACAAAGGACGTTTGTGGCTGTCCATCAGTACACATATCAGCACGTTGGTCCTTGGACTCAGCACGCTGACCCTTCCTGTGGACTGTTCGGGTGATTTTGGCCCACATGGGCTGTCTGTTTTGGACACACAGGACGTCCGTTTGTCTCAATCAGCACACACAGGACGTCCGTGGCTGTCTGTGTGTGTCCGTCAGCACACACAGGACGTCCGTGGCTGTCCATCAGTACACATATCAGCACGTTGGTCCTTGGACTCAGCACGCTGACCCTTCCTGTGGACTGTTTGGGAGATTTTGGCCCACGTGGCTGTCTGTTCAGTACACACAGGACGTCAGTAGGTGTCCGCCAGCACACACAGGACGTCCGTGGCTGTCCGTGTGTTTCCGTCTGTGTCCGTCAGCACACACAGGATGTCCGTGGCTGTCCATCAGTACACATATCAGCACATTGGTCCTTGGACTCAGCACGCTGGCCCTTCCCGTGGACTATTTGGGTGATTTTTGGCCCACGTGGGCTGTCTGTTCAGTACACACAGGATGTCCGTGGGTGTCCGCCAGCACACACCGGATGTCCGTGGCTGTCTGCGGCTGTCCGTCAGCACACACATGACGTATGTGGCTGTCCGTGTGGGTCCGTGTGTGTCTGTGTGTGTCCTTCAGCACACACAGGACGTTCGTGGGTGTCCGTCAGCACACACAGGACGTCCGTGTGTGTCCGTCAGCACACACCAGACGTCTGTGGCTGTCCGTGTGTGTCCGTCAGCACACACATGATGTCCGTGGCTGTCCATCAGTACACATATCAGCACGTTGGTCCTTGGACTCAGCACGCTGACCCTTCCCGTGGACTGTTCGGGTGATTTTGGCCCACGTGGGCTGTCTGGTCAGTACACACAGGACGTCCGTGGGTGTCCGCCAGCACACACAGGACGTCCGTGGCTGTCTGTGTGTGTCCATCGGTGTCCGTCAGCACCCACAGGACGTCCGTGGCTGTCCATCAGTACACATTTCAGCACGTTGGTCCTTGGACTCAGCACGTTGGCCCTTCCCATGGACTGTTTGGGTTATTTTGGCCCACGTGGGCTGTCTGTTCAGTACACACAGGACATCCGTGGGTGTCCGCCAGCACACACAGGACATCCGTGGCTGTTCGTGGCTGTCCGTCAGCAAAAACATGACGTCTATTGCTGTTCGTGTGTGTCCGTGTGTGTCTGTGTGTTTCCGTCAGCACACACAGGACGTCCGTGGCTGTTCATGGTTGTCCGCCAGCACACACAGGACGTCCGTGGCTGTCCGTGTGTGTCCATCTGTGTCCGTCAGCACCCACAGGACGTCCGTGGCTGTCCATCAGTACACATATCAGCACGTTGGTCCTTGGACTCAGCACGTTGGCCCTTCCCATGGACTGTTTGGGTTATTTTGGCCCACGTGGGCTGTCTGTTCAGTACACACAGGACATCCGTGGGTGTCCGCCAGCACACACAGGACATCCGTGGCTGTTCGTGGCTGTCCGTCAGCACAAACAGGACGTCTATTGCTGTTCGTGTGTGTCCGTGTGTGTCCGTGTGTGTCTGTGTGTTTCCGTCAGCACACACAGGACGTCCGTGGCTGTTCATGGTTGTCCGTCAGCACACACAGGACGTCTGTGGCTGTCTGTGTGTGTCCATGTGTGTCCGTCAGCTCACACAGGACGTTCGTGGTTGTCCGACAGCACACACAGGATGTTCGTGGGTGTCCGTCAGCACACACAGGACGTTCGTGTGTGTCCGTCAGCACACACCGGACGTCCGTGGCGGTCTGTGTGTGTCCCTGTGTGTTCGTCAGCACACACAGGACGTCTGTGGCTGTCAATCAGTACACATATCAGCACGTTGGTCCTTGGACTCAGCACGCTGACCCTTCCCGTGGACTGTTCGGGTGATTTTGGCCCACGTGGGCTGTCTGTTCAGTACACACAGGACGTCCGTGGGTGTCCGTCAGCACACACATGACGCCCGTGTGTGTCTGTTAGCACACACAGAACGTCCGTGTGTGTCTGTGTGTGTCCATCAGCACACACAGGACGTCCATGGCTGTCCATCAGTACACATATCAGCACGTTGGTCCTGGGACTCAGCACGCTGGCCCTTCCCGTGGATTGTTTGGGTGATTTTGGCCCACGTGGGCTGTCAGTTCAGTACACACAGGACGTCCGTGGGTGTCCACCAGCACACACAGGACGTCAATGGCTGTCTGTGGCTGTCCATCAGCACACACATGACGTCCGTGGCTGTCCGTGTGTGTCCGTGTGTGTCCATCAGCACACACAGGACATCAGTGGCTGTCCATCAGTACACATATCAGCATGCTGGTCCTTGGACTCAGCACGCTGGCCCTTCCCGTGGACTGTTCGGGTGATTTTGGCCCACGTGGGCTGTCTGTTCAGTACACACATGACGCCCTTGGGTGTCCGTCAGCACACACAAGACGTCCATGGGTGTCTGTCAGCACACACAGGACGTCCGTGGCTGTCCGTGTGTGTCCGTGTGTGTCCGTCCGCACACACAGGACGTCAGTGGCTGTCCATCAGTACACATATCAGCAAGTTGGTCCTTGGACTCAGTACGCTGACCCTTCCCGTGGATTGTTTGGGTGATTTTGGCCCACGTGTGCTGTCTGTTCAGTACACACATGACGTCCGTGGGTGTCCGCCAGCATACACAGGACGTCAGTGGCGGTCTGTGGCTGTCCGTCAGCACACACACGACGTCTGCGGCTGTCTGTGTGTGTCCGTCAGCACACACAGGACGTCTGTGGGTTTTGGGTGTCCGTCAGCACACACAGGACGTCCGTGTGTGTCCGTTAGCACACACCGAAGTCCGTGGCTGTCCTTGTGTGTCCGTGTGTGTCCGTCAGCACACACATGACGTCCGTGGCTGTCCATCAGTACACATATCAGCACGTTGGTCCTTGGACTCAGCACGCTGACCCTTCCCGTGGCCTGTTCGGGTGATTTTGGCCCACGTGAGCTGTCTGTTCAGTACACACAGGACGTCCGTGGGTGTCCGCCAGTACACACAGGACGTCTGTGTCTGTCCGTGTGAGTCCGTGTGTGTCCGTCTGTGTCTGTCAGCACACACAGGACGTCCGTGGCTGTCCATCAGTACACATATCAGCACGTTGGTCCTTGGACTCAGCACGCTGGCCCTTCCCGTGGACTGTTTGGGTGATTTTGGCCCACGTGGGCTGTCTGTTCAGTACACACACTGTCACGCCCCCAATCCTGGAAAGGATTGTCGGGACGGCCATGGTTCGAGGAAAAGTACCATCCAGTCTTAGGACATCAAGGCAAGCATTCCACGGTCGAGAAAGAAGGTTAAGAACATAAGGAAACTTAGATTTAACCTTATATAAGCTAAGAGACAGCTCGGACGAGTAAGACGGTAACTGGACGAAGTAGACGAGTAGCTCGACCAGCTCAACGAAGCTAGGTTTAGTTCACTCCAGCTCAGTCCCTACTAAGTCAGCTCCACTAGCTGGACTACTAGCTCACTCAGCTGAGGAAGCTGAGACTCAGCTCACCTCAGCTAGACGGACTGTTTGGGTTTTAGGCCGATGGTCCGGGTCTGGGTCAGTGGCGGGCTGTGATGTACGGCCATGAGGCCAAGGGCTGTTGGGTCTTTGGAAAAGGCTTTGGGCTAAGTCCAGGAGGCTTGGGGCGTGGGTTGGGCTTATGACCGACCCCAAACCCAATCAGAAAGGGCGATGGGATGCAAGTGGCCGAGAGGGCACAACCCTTGGCCGATGGTGCCCGTTCGCTAGGAAGTCGTGCCTGTTCGTGGGGCAAGACTTACCCCCTCGTTTTCTATAAATATGGGGCCACTCCTGTTGGTTTCATAATCCAATTCCAGAGTAAAATACTCAGAGAAAAATGTAGAGAGAGAGAGAGAGAGTCCCGGCCAAGAGATCGGCCAGAAAAGGGCCGGTCGTGGTGGTTTTGTATCTCCGGGAAGGAGAACGGTTTAGGAGAGCGGAGGCCGGGTGGTTCTGAATACCCAAAGCATATAGAAAGGTATGTAGAAGGACTCCAAAGCCGTGGTTCAGTCAGATAGGGTCAGTGGGGTAACCACCGACTCATCGGCTAAGACAATCGGGCAGTCCGAACCGGTCTAGCCATTGGCGTTTGGATTGTGTCCCATTCTTCTTATTCTTTTCATCTAATTCTTCTTCTACTCCTTCTGTACATTGGCGAGGCCTTGTTGATGTGTTGGGATTGGTTATAACCGTTGTTCTGGTTGAGTAATGCGGTCGCGGTCCATAACCGTCAAGTTAGGCGCGCGCATGGTCTAAACCGGCTTCAGGTGATCCGATTGGATAGGGGCGGTTCTGTTCTGTTCTGAACGGTTGCAACCCTTCCCTGAACAGTCACAATGGTTCATGACTTGTGTAGGTTAAGTTGTGGTCCATTGGCCATAGGCCGGACACACGCACGGACAAGACAATCCATACGGACGGTTAGGTTGAAAGGTTGGAACTTGTGTCCAAAGGGTACTAGTTCCCAAAAGATGTGAGTTCCAAACGGTGCAATTGGTTCAAGGCTTAGGCTGAACCAAGTGGACAGTCCGCGGCTGCATAGTCGAACGGACGGACGGTCAGTTTAACCGGAGTGTTGTGTCGCAAGGTCTGATTGGTTGCAAGGAAATCCGGTTTGGTCTTGGGCCTTAATCTGTGGTATGGATCCAGGCTTTGGGCCGGATCAGGTAAGAAGGTCCGTGAGCCTTTGGGCCGGACTTATTGTAAGACCCGATCCCGGCCGCCTAGGCCGCGTTCGATGCCTCACGTCGCTTGGTCCACTTCCTGGCCGAACCTCTTAATTTTTGCCCTTTATTTATAATATCGCCAAAAGGCGAGGGCTAACATAGATCTTAGCTAAAGACTTCCCTACTGATTAATAGCCTAGATCCTTTCAACAGATACGCAGCGGAATATTTTCTAGTTAACCATTGGTCTAAAACCAATCTAACACTTGTCTGGTTGAATCACCTTAGCCTTGGTCAGTTTACTCAACTACCAATTAGCTTAGAGGTCAATCCTAAACCCAAACCAAGCCATACGAATTATGAGGTTCCATTCCCCTAAACCATTATATCTAGATTTACGTAAGTAAATGCTAGATCATACCTTTGCCACATCTTTGGAGCTTATTAGCTCATCGGTCCTCCATTGGCTCGAATTGCTCTTACTTGACAGCTGGACCACGATCACTCAATGATGTTACTTAAGGTTCTTATCTTGACTCCTGCATTAAACAGCTCCCCTAGGTACTTAGTCATTCAACCAACCATCCCCACAGACATAAGTAAACTTTGAGAAGTCTTCGAAAGGAAAAGGATATACATCTGGCCTTTCTCGGCTCATGTACAATCCGAAATCCTTTTGCCTTATAGGCAATTGTACCAAGTCCATCTTCTGGACTGACAAAGCTCATGAGATCCTAAGTCAATCAACCAACCTTCCTCACATGACTTGGAACTGATGAGTCATCATCTGGCCTGACCGGCCTTGGGACTTAACCCAGACAATAGATATGACTTGTTCATACCAACCGATGCATTCATTAATCAGGTTAGTACTGACACTGTAGACCATCATCCAGAGGTCAGGTCGTCCATACTCAACCATGATCAGATCTTACACGGCCTTCCTTGAATAATTATACCTAGGCTTAGTACCTATGGTCTACGACACATAGTACTAGCCATACACTTCATCATGACTCTTAGCCAAACTCGAAGCTATCAACACCAAGGTTGATATCTAGAAGCATCATATCAATACTCTTACATGATCTAGTGTTCGGCCATCGAACCATCGTCATGAAACATGATCCGACCACTAGACTTGATAAACCATCGTCCACTTAGCATGTACTGATATAACCGGCCTTCCATTGCCATCATCTGGGTCTATGCCCTACATAAGGCATATGGCGCCTATTCTACTCACCAACCCGAGGTTGATTGTAAGATATCCCACTTAGCCTTTGCGGCCTAAACCATCCAACCATAGCCGGATCGTCTATAGTCTCGTCTAACCGTCTGGTTGAGATCTAGGTGTGATCGGCCAGTTATAAGTCTGGCCCAATGGCTCACGGTCCTTTTCATCTGATCCAACCCAAAGCCTTGATCCTACCATAGAGTAAGGCCCAAGATCAAACCGGATTGCCTTGCAACCAATCAGACCTTGCGACACAACACTCTGGTTAAACTAACCGTCCGTCCGTTCGACTATACAGCCGCGGACTGTCCACTTGGTTCAATTCGGCCTATGCCTTGAACCAATGGCACCGTTTGGAACTCACACCCTTTGGGAACTAGTACCCTTTGGACACTCGTGCCTTTTGGCAACACATAACCCTTGGCATCTCGCACCTATTCAGATGCTCCAACCGTTCGACCTAACCGTCCGTATGGACTGTCTGGTCCGTGCGTGTGTCCGGCCTATGGCCAAAGGACCACGCCTTAACCTACACAAGTCATGAACCATTGTGACTGTTCAGGGAAGGGTTGCAACCGTTCAGAACAGAACAGAACCGCCCCTATCCAATCGGATCACCTGAGGCCGGTTTAGACCATGCTCGCGCCTAACTCGTCGGTCATGGACCGCGACCGCATTACTCAACCAGAACCACGGTTATAACCAATCCCAAGACATCAATAAGTCCACGCCAATGTACAGAAGGAGTAGAAGAAGAACTAGATGAAAAGAATAAGAAGAATGGGACACAATCCAAACGCCCATGGCTAGACCGGTTCGGACTGTCCGATGGTCTTAGCCGATGAGTGGGTGGTTACCCCACTGACCCTATCTGACTGAACCACGGGGTTGGATTCCTTCTCCAGACCTTTCTCTATGCCTTGGGTATCCATAACCACACGGCCTCCTCTCTCCTAAACCGTTCTCCTTGCCGGAGATACTAAACCACCACGACTGGCCCTTTTCCGGCCGATCTCTTGGCCAGGACTCTCTCTCTCTCTCTCTCTCTCTCTGACTATTTTACTCTGGAAATGGATAATGAAATCGACAGGAGAGCCCCCATATTTATAGAAAACGAGGGGGTAAGTCTTGCCCGACGAACAGGCACGACTTGCTAGCGAATGGGCACCATCGGCCAAGGGTTGTCCCCGTTCGGCAACTTGCATCCTTTCGCCCTTTCTGATTGGGTTTGGGGTCGGTCATAAGCCCAACCCACGCCCCAAGCCTCCTGGACTTAGCCCACGGCCTTGTCCAAGGACCCAACAGCCCATGGCCTCATGGCCGGACCTCACAGCCCGCCACTGACCCGGACCCAGACCATCGGCCTGAAACCCGAACAGTCCGTCTAGCTGAGATGAGCTGACTCCCAGCTGCCTCAGCTGAGTGAGCTAGTAGTCCAGCTAGTGGAGCTGACTTAGTAGTGGCTGAGCTGGAATGAACTCAACTTAGCTTCGTTAAGCTGGTCAAGCTACTTCTCTATCTCGTCCAGCTATCGTCTTACTCGTCTTAGCTGTCTCTTTGCTCTTATAAGGTTAAGTCTAAGTTTCCTTATGTCCTTAACCTTCTTTCTTGACCATGGAACACTTGCCTTGATGTCCTAAGACTGGCTGGTACGTTTCCTCGAACCATGGCTGTCCTGACAATCCTTTCCAGGATTGGGGGCGTGACAAGTCTCCCCCACTTGTAATGGATTCGTCCTCGAATCCGGTGATGATTATACCTTGTCCCAAGACAAAATATTCCAACCGAACTTATTCTAGTCTTGATCAGAGAATAGAACAAGCTTGATTCAAAACCACCAAACGACCACTTCGATGTACCAGTCAAGTCCTCACGAACTTGTTCCAATCTTTAGGCTGCTCGTCCTACAACAAGTCCTATCAGATTGTTATGGTTCTTTTGTCCTTCATGGACAATAAGGTTCATGACCTCAGCCACAACGTAATGGATCATCCCTTAACCAGCCACAACCTTTTCAGGCTTGGCCGCATTGCGATCTTAGTCCCTCCAGACTAAAAACGCCTCAGACTTGACTTCTGTCCTTCACTGGACCTTGTCATAATTCGATCCTGGTCCATTTACGGACGTGATCGTATTCTGGTCATGGTCCACTCAGGGACTCGACCGTTTCACCCCGACCATAGGTCCATCTCCGAATAGGTCGTGGCCTGATCCTCGTCCATTACTAGACTTGATCATTCTCAACCTTAGGTCAAACTCCGACTTGGTTGTACTGCGACCATGGTCCTCTCTCGGACATGGTCAATTTCGGCCCTGCCATCTCGGCCGGAGCCGACAGAAACGGACTCTAGGACAGCGGAGCTGTCCCTGGCTCTAGTTCAATCGTAAATGGATCCGACATATCAGGGGGGACACCCTGAGGTACCTGGAACACATCAGGGAACTTTGACACCAACGAATCCCCTGAAAGGTCTTTCAGACAGACAGACCTGCCCGGCTCTGTAGTTGTAATTTTAGCCAAAAAGGACTGACAACACTGTTCCAACATCCGAATCGCTCGAACTGCTGAGACCACTACTTTCTCTTGAGCCGGACACAGACATTGGTACTGCATCGGATGAAGCCCAGTCTCCAATTGCACACGACCTCTATGGCAATCGAGAGTGGCCCGATACTTTCCCAACCAGTCCATACCTAGGATCATCTCGTGATTCTTTAGGTGGACACATACCATATTCACAGGGAAGACCTTTCCCTGGATTTGCACTGGGATATTCGACATGAGACCTAGTGAGTTCCTGGCTTGCCCACCGGCTGCCCTCACTATCCCAAAATTATCACCAGCGTACAGACAGAACAGACCCTTACCGACCAGTCCCGGACTAACAAAACCTATGTGTAGCCCTGCGTCGGAAAGTACGTGGGTTTTTACACCACCAATCATGAGGGTTCCTATCAGAGACCCCATCAGAATCCCCTAGACCATTCTAGGTTCCAGACCAAGCATTAATACTTGAATGTAAAAAGATAAATTTAGAGATTGTCAGAGATCGAATCAAAAGATCCGGAAGCTCCGTCGTCTTGTGACAGTTCATACACCCTTGGTGTTGTGGTTGGTTTGCCTTGGGACGCCTTGCCTGTGTCTCCACGGCCCTTCCCCTGACTTCCTTGCAGCTTAGGACACTCCGATTGGAAATGTCCTTGCTGGCCACAATGGAAACAAGTCATTTGGCCGCTTCTACCAGACGGGTTCGGTCGAGGACAGTTTTGAACCCCATGGTCCATGCTGCCACAACCAACACAAGCCCCCTTGGCCTTTTAGCACTCACCGGTATTGTTCCGTCCAAATTTGGAACACGCAGGTTGGCAACCAGAGGTCTTACCTCCGTCCACCTGGTCCCATTTTCTCTTTTTATCATTAGTCTTGCCCGATGGGCCAGACTGTGGCTTAGCCTTAAGCTTAGCTTCTTCAGCCAAGTTAGACTCCAACAAAGCCACCGGTTCCACTTCCAGTGGGTACCTAGATGAGTAGGATTTCGGTTTAATCACACATTTGGAAAACGTCCCATACCATTCTCCAAAGCGTCTTACTATTGCGAATGCTGACACCATTCACAACAGCAATTATAATATACCTCAATCCCCATCATACTAAGATACTTAACATCATGTTCTTCCAATGATTGGAACGCACACCCTGAGTTTCCTCAATTCTTTCTTTGGACGGATTAAGATTGGAATTTATTCATTCCATCCAACTAGATCTAAGGAAACCTACCTTGACCTATAACGAGTCCTAGCTGATCCATCTGATCAGAAGTCCACTCGTGTACTGGTCATGTAGTGTCACCTTCGAGTCAGATTTTAACATTGCATATGCTTTACTTATTATGAACGGCCATCAAGGGATAACACTTAACTTCAGTAGAGTGCTGCATGTTTATTTCAACCTAAGCCACTCTCTGGTCCATGTTACTTCCCTTGTCCAGGTAATCGATAAACACGTTTTGCATTGCTTCCATCCCTTCCAACCCGTCTATTACTTCTAAATAACTAGATCGACCAACCTTTCTGTTTTTAGGATCTTGCCCTTGGAGAACGTATCTTGGCTAGGCCGGTTCATCTTAGAACTCCCACATTCACAATGATACCCTAGCTTACCTCAACTCTTTCTTGGCTCACCCCAACTAAGGTTCCGTAGTCATCATAGTTTTTGGAAATAATTTTGGTTTGGAACTCAACGTCTTAGAGCGTTTTCCTAAACAGGATCAAGCATGCTCTGATACCAACTTGTAAGACCCGATCCCGGCCGCCTAGGCAGCGTTCGATGCCTCACGTCGCTCGGTCCACTTCCTGGCCGAACCACTTAATTTTTGCCCTTTATTTATAATATCGCCTAAAGGCGAGGGCTAACATAGATCTTAGCTAAAGACTTCCCTACTGATTAATAGCCTAGATCCTTTCAACATATATGCAGCGGAATATTTTCTAGTTAACCATTGGTCTAAAACCAATCTAACACTTGTCTGGTTGAATCACCTTAGCCTTGGTTAGTTTACTCAACTACCAATTAGCTTAAAGGTCAATCCTAAACCCAAACCAAGCCATATGAATTATGAGGTTCCATTCCCCTAAACCATTATATCTAGATCTACGTAAGTAAATGCTAGATCATACCTTTGCCACATCTTTGGAGCTTATTAGCTCATCGGTCCTCCATTGACTCGAATTGCTCTTACTTGACAGCTGGACCACGATCACTCAATGATGTTACTTAAGGTCCTTATCTTGACTCCTGCATCAAACAGCTCCCCTAGGTACTTAGTCATTCAGCCAACCATCCCCACAAACATAAGTTAACTTTGAGAAGTCTTCGAAAGGAAAAGGATATACATCTGGCCTTTCTCGGCTCATGCACAATCCAAAATCCTTTTTCCTTATAGGCAATTGTACCAAGTCCATCTTCTGGACTGAAAAAGCTCATGAGATCCTAAGTCAATCAACCAACCTTCCTCACATGACTTGGAACTGATGAGTCATCATCTGGCCTGACCGGCCTTGGGACTTAACCCAGACAATAGATATGACTTGTTCATTCCAACCGATGCATTCATTAATCAGGTTAGTACTGACACCTTAGACCATCATCCAGAGGTCAGGTCGTCCATACTCAACCATGATCAGATCTTACACGGCCTTCCTTGAACAATTATACCTAGGCTTAGTACCTATGGTCTACGACACATAGTACTAGCCATACACTTCGTCATGACTCTTAGCCGACCTCGAAGCTATCAACACCAAGGTTGATATCTAGAAGCATCATATCAATACTCTTACACCAGCAACGTGACTATCCATACTAGTGTTCGGCCATCGAACCATCGTCATGAAACATGATCCGACCACTAGACTTGATAAACCATCGTCCACTTAGCATGTACATACATAACCGGCCTTCCATTGCCATCATCTGGGTCTATGCCTTACATAAGGCATATGGCGCCTATTCTACTCACCAACCCGAGGTTGATTGTAAGATATCCCACTTAGCCTTTGCGGCCCGAACCATCCAACCATAGCCGGATCGTCTATAGTCTCGTCTAACCGTCTGGTTGAGATCTAGGTGTGATCGGCCAGTTATAAGTCCGGCCCAGTGGCTCACGGTCCTTCTCATCTGATCCAACCCAAAGCCTTGATCCTACCATAGAGTAAGGCCCAAGATCAAACCGGATTGCCTTGCAACCAATCAGACCTTGCGACACAACACTCCGGTTAAACTAACCGTCCGTCCGTTCGACTATACAGACGCGGACTGTCCACTTGGTTCAATTCGGCCTAAGCCTTGAACCAGTGGCACCGTTTGGAACTCACACCCTTTGGGAACTAGTACCCTTTGGACAATCGTGCCTTTTGGCAACTCATGACCCTTGGCATCTCGCACCTATTCAGATGCTCCAACCGTTCGACCTAACCGTCCGTATGGACTGTCTGGTCCGTGCGTGTGTCCGGCCTATGGCCAAAGGACCACGCCTTAACCTACACAAGTCCTGAACCATTGTGACTGTTCAGGGAAGGGTTGCAATCGTTCAGACCAGAACAGAGCCGCCCCTATCCAATCGGATCACCTGAGGCGGTTTAGACCATGCGCGCGCCTAACTCGTCGGTTATGGACCGCGACCGCATTACTCAACCAGAACCACGGTTATAACCAATCCCAAGACATCTACAGGGCCACGCCAATGTACAGAAGGAGTAGAAGAAGAACTAGATGAAAAGAATAAGAAGAATGGGACACAATCCAAACGCCCATGGCTAGACCGGTTCGGACTGTCCGATGGTCTTAGCCGATGAGTGGGTGGTTACCCCACTGACCCTATCTGACTGAACCACGGGGTTGGAGTCCTTCTCCAGACCTTTCTCTATTCCTTGGGTATCCATAACCACACGGCCTCCTCTCTCCTGAACCGTTCTCCTTGCCGGAGATACTAAACCACCACGACCGGCCCTTTTCCGGCCGATCTCTTGGCCGGGACTCTCTATCTCTGTCTCTCTCTACGTTTTTCTCTGAGTATTTTACTCTGTAAATGAATAATGAAATCGACAGGAGAGCCCCCATATTTTTAGAAAACGAGGGGGTAAGTCTTGCCCCACGAACAGGCACGACTTGCTAGCGAATGGGCACCATCGGCCAAGGGTTGTCCCCGTTTGGCCACTTGCATCCTTTCGCCCTTTCTGATTGGGTTTGGGGTCGGTCATAAGCCCAACCCACGCCCCAAGCCTCCTGGACTTAGCCCACGGCCTTGTCCAAGGACCCAACAGCCCATGGCCTCATGGCCGGACCTCACAGCCCTCCACTGACCCGGACCCGGACCATCGGCCTAAAACCCAAACAGTCCGTCTAGCTGAGATGAGCTGACTCCCAGCTGCCTCAGCTGAGTGAGCTAGTAGTCCAGCTAGTGGAGCTGACTTAGTAGTGGCTGAGCTGGAGTGAACTCAACCTAGCTTCGTTAAGCTGGTTGAGCTACTTCTCTATCTCGTCCAGCTACCGTCTTACTCGTCTTAGCTGTCTCTTTGCTCTTATAAGGTTAAGTCTAAGTTTCCTTATGTCCTTAACCTTCTTTCTTGACCATGGAACGCGTGCCTTGATGTCCTAAGACTGGCTGGTACGTTTCCTCGAACCATGGCTGTCCCGACAATCCTTTCCAGGATTGGGGGCGTGACACTTATAACTGGTCGATCGCACCTAGATCTTAACCAGACGGTTAGACGGGACTATGGACAATCTGGCTATGGTTGGATGGTTCTGGCCGCAAAGGCTAAGTGGGATATCTTACAATCAACTTTGGTTTGGTGAGTAGGATAGGCGCCATATGTCTTATGTAGGGAGTAGACCTACATGATGGCAATGGAAGGCCAGTTATGTCAATACCTGCTAAGTAGACGATGGTTTATCAAGTCTAGTGGTCAGATCATGTTTCATGACGATGTTTCAATGGCAGAGCACTAGTACAGATAGTCACGTTGCTGGAGTAAGAGTATTGATGTGATGCTTCTAGATATCAACCTTGGTGTTGATAACTTCGAGATTGGCTAAGAGTCATGACAAAGTATATGGCTAGTACTATGTGTCGTAAACCATAAGTATTGAGCTTAGGTGTGATTGTTCATGGAAACCCGTGTAAGTTATGATCATGGTTGAGTATGGAAGATCTGATCTCTGAATGATGGTCTAAGGTGTCAGTACTAACCTGATTAATGAATGCGTCGGTTGGTATGAACAAGTCATATCTGTTGTCTGGGTTAAGTCCCAAGGCCGGTCAGGCCAGATGATGACTCATCAGTTCCAAGTCATGTGAGGATGGTTGGTTGATTGACTTAGGATCTAATGAGCTTTGTAAGTCCAGAATATGGACTTGGTACTATTGCCTATAAGGCAAAAGGATTTCGGATTGTTCTTGAGCCGAGATAGGCCAAATACATATCCTTATCCTTTCGAGGACTTCTCAAAGGTTACTTATGTCCGTGGGGATGGTTGGTTGAATGACTAAGTACCTAGGGGAGATGTTTGATGCAGGAGTCAACATAAGGACCTTAAGTAAGATCATTGAGTGATCGTGGTCCAGCTGTCCAACAAGAGCAATTCGAGTCAATGGAGGACCGATGAGCTAATAAGCTCCATAGATGTGGCAAAGGTATGATCTAGCATTTACTTATGTAGATCTAGATAGAATGATTTAGGGGAATGGAACCTCATAATCGTATGACTTTGTTTGGGTTTAGGATTGACCTTTAAGCTAATTGGTAGTTGAGTAAACTGGCCAACGCTAAGGTGATTCGACCAGACAAGTGTTAGATTGGATTTAGACCAATGGTTAACTAGAGAATAATCCGCTGCGTATCTATTGAAAGGATCTAAGCTATTAATTACTAGGGAAGTCTTTAGCTAAGGTTTAAGTTAGCCCTCGCCTATGGGCGATATTATAAATAAAGGGCAAAAATTAAGAGGTTTGGCCAGGAAGTGGACCGAGCGACGTGAGGCATCGATCGCGGCCTATGCAGCCGGGATCGGGTGTTACACACACGACATCCGTGGGTGTCCGCCAGCACACACATGATGTCTGTGGCTGTCTGTGGCTGGCCGTCAGCACACACAGGACCTCCGTGGCTGTCCGTGTGTGTCCATGTGTGTGTGTGTCCGTCAGCACACACAGGACGTCCGTGGGTGTCCGTCAGCACACATAGGACGTCTGTGGCTGTCCGTGTGTGTCTGTGTGTGTCCATCAGCACACACATGACGTCTGTGGCTGTCCATCAGTACACATATCAGCACGTTGGTCCTTGGACTCAGCATGCTGGCCCTTCCCGTGGATTGTTTGGGTGATTTTGGCCCACGTGGGCTGTCTGTTCAGTACACACAGGACGTCCGTGGGTGTCCGCCAGCACACACAGGACGTCTGTGGCTGTCTGTGGCTGTCCGTCAGCACACACAAGACGTCCGTGGCTGTCTGTGTGTGTCCGTCAGCACACACAGAACGTCCGTGGCTGTCCATCAGTACACATATCAGCATGCTGGTCCTTGGACTCAGCATGCTGGCCCTTCCTTTGGACTGTTCGGGTGATTTTGGCCCATGTAGGCTGTATGTTAAGTACACACAGGACGTCCGTGGGTGTCCGTCAGCACACACATGACGTCCGTGGGTGTCCGTCAGCACACACAGTACGCCTGTGGCTGTCCGTGTGTGTCCGTGTGTGTTCGTCAGCACGCACAGGACGTCTGTGGCTGTCCATCAGTACACATATCAGCACGTTGGTCCTTGGACTCAGCACGCTGGCCCTTCCTGTGGACTGTTTGGGTGATTTTTGGCCCACGTGGGCTGTCTGTTCAGTACACACAGGACGTCCATGGGTGTCCGCCAGCGCACACAGGACGTCCGTGGCTGTCTGCGGCTGTCCGTCAGCACACACAAGACGTTCTGGCTGTCCGTGTGTGTCCGTCATCACACACAGGACGTTCGTGGGTGTCCGTCAGCACACACAGGACATCCGTGTGTGTCCGTCAGCACACACCAGACGTCCGTGGCTGTCCGTGTGTGTCCGTCAGCACACACAGGACGTCCGTGGCTGTCCATCAGTACACATATCAGCACGTTGGTCCTTGGACTCAGCACACTGACCCTTCCCTTGGACTGTTCGGGTGATTTCGGCCCACGTGGGCTATTTGGTCAGTACACACAGGACGTCCGTGGGTGTCTGCCAGCACATAGAGGACGTCTGTGGCTGTCCATGTGTGTCCAGCTGTGTCCATCAGCACCCACAGGACGTCAGTGGCTGTCCATCAGTACACATATCAGCACGTTGGTCCTTTGACTCAGCACGCTGGCCCTTCCCGTGGACTGTTTGGGTGATTTTTGGCCCACGTGGGCTGTCTGTTCAGTACACACAGGACGTCCGTGGGTCTCCGCCAGCACACAAAGGACATCCGTGGCTGTTCGTGGGTGTCCGTCAGCACAATCAGGATGTCTATGGCTGTCTGTGTGTGTCCGTGCGTGTCCGTCAGCACACACAGGACGTTCGTGGTTGAACGTCAGCACACACATGACGTTCGTGGGTGTCCGTCAGCAAACACAGGACGTTCGTGTGTGTCCGTCAGCATACACCGGACGTCCGTGGCGGTCTATGTGTGTCTGTGTGTGTTCGTCAGCACACACAGGACGTCCGTGGCTGTCCATCAGTACACATATCAGCACGTTGGTCCTTGGACTCAGCACGCTGACCCTTCCCGTGGACTGTTCGGGTGATTTTGGCCCATGTGGGCTGTCTGTTCAGTACACACAGGACGTCCGTGGGTGTCCGTCAGCACACACAGGACGTCCATGTGTGTCTGTTAGCACACACAGGACGTCTGTGGCTGTCCGTGTTTGTCTGTGTGTGTCCATCAGCACACACAGGACGTCCATGGCTGTCCATCAGTACACATATCAGCACGTTAGTCCTTGGACTCAGCACGCTGGCCCTTCCCGTGGACTGTTTGGGTGATTTCGGGCCCACGTGGGCTGTTTGTTCAGTACACACAGGACGTCCGTGGGTGTCCGCCAGCACGCACAGGACGTCCGTGGCTGTCTGCGGCTGTCCGCCAGCACACACAAGACGTCTGTGGCTGTCCGTGTGTGTGTCCGTGTGTGTCCGTGTGTGTCCGTGTTTGTCCGACGGCACACACAGGACGTTCGTGGGTGTCCGTCAGCACACACATGACATCCGTGTGTGTCCGTCAGCACAAACCAGACGTTCGTGGCTGTCCGTGTGTCTCTGTCAGCAGACACAGGACGTCTGTGGCTGTCCATCAGTACACATATCAGCATGTTGGTCCTTGGACTCAGCACGCTGACCCTTCCTGTGGACTGTTCGGGTGATTTTGGCCCACGTGGGCTGTTTGGTCAGTCCACACAGGACGTCTGTGGGTGTCCGCCAGCACACACAGGACATCCGTGGCTGTCCGTGTGTGTCCATCTGTTTCCGTCAGCACCCACAGGACGTCCGTGGCTGTCTATCAGTACACATATCAGCACGTTGGTCCTTGGACTCAGCACGCTGGCCCTTCCCGTGGACTGTTTGGGTGATTTTTGGCCCACGTGGGCTGTCTGTTCAGTACACACAGGACGTCCGTGGGTGTCCGCCAGCACACACAGGACATCCGTGGCTGTTCGTAGCTGCCCGTCAGCACAAACAGGGCGTCTGTGGCTGTCCATCAGTACACATCAGCACGTTGGTCCTTGGACTCAACATGCTGGCCCTTCCAGTGGATTGTTTGGGTGATTTTGGCCCACGTGGGCTGTCTGTTCAGTACACACAGGACGTTCGTGGGTGTCCGCCAGCACACACAGGACGTTCGTGGGTATTCGTCAGCACAAACATGACGTCTATGGCTGTTCGTGTGTGTTCGTGTGTGTCTGTGTGCGTCCGTCAGCACACACAGGACATCCGTGGCTGTTCTTGGTTGTCCGTCAGCACACACAGGACGTCTGTGGCTGTCTGTGTATGTCCGTGTGTATCCGTCAGCACACGCAGGACGTTCGTGGTTGTCCGTCAGCACACACAGGACGTTCGTGGGTGTCCGTCAGCACACACAGGACATTCGTGTGTGTCCGTCAGCACACACCGGACGTCCGTGGCGGTCTGTGTGTGTTCGTCAGCACACACAGGACGTCCGTGGCTGTCCATCAGTACACATATCAGCACGTTGGTCCTTGGACTCAGCACGCTGACCCTTCCCGTGGACTGTTTGGGTGATTTTGGCCCACGTGGGCTGTCTGTTCAGTACACACAGGACGTCCGTGGGTGTCCGTCAGCACACACAGGACGTCCATGTGTGTCAGTTAGCACACACAGGACGTCCGTGGCTGTCCGTGTGTGTCTGTGTTAGTCCATCAGCACACACAGGACGTCTGTGGCTGTCCATCAGTACACATCAGCACGTTGGTCCTTGGACTCAGCATGCTGGCCCTTCCTGTGGATTGTTTGGGTGATTTTGGCCCATGTGGGCTGTCTGTTCAGTACACACAGGACGTTCGTGGGTGTCCGTCAGCACACACAGGACGTCAATGGCTGTATATGGCTCTCCGTCAGCACACACAGGACGTCAATGGCTGTCCATCAGTACTCATATCAGCATGCTGGTCCTTGGACTCAGCACGCTGGCCCTTCCCGTGGACTGTTCGGGTGATTTTGGCCCACGAGAGCTGTCTGTTGAGAACACACAGGACGTCCGTGGGTGTCCGTCAGCACACAGAGGACGTCAGTGGGTGTCCGTCAGCACACACAGGACGTCTGTGGCTGTCCGTGTGTGTCCGTCAGCACACACAGGACGTCCGTGGGTGTCCGCCAGCACACACAAGACGTCAATGGCTGTTCTTCAGCACACACAGGACGTCTGTGGCTGTCCGTGTGTGTCCGTCAGCACACACAGGATGTCAGTGGCTGTCCATCAGTACACATATCAGCATGCTGGTCCTTGGACTCAGCACGCTGGCCCTTCCCGGGGACTGTTTGGGTGATTTTGGCCCACGTGGGCTGTCTGTTCAGTACACACAGGACGTCCGTGGGTGTCCGTCAGCACACACAGGACGTCAGTGGGTGTCCGTCAGCACACACAGGACGTCGGTGGCTGTCCGTGTGTGTCCGTCAGCACACACAGGACGTCTGTGGCGGTCTGTGGCTGTCCGTCAGCACACACAGGACGTCCGTGGCTGTCTGTGTGTCCATCAGAACACACAGGACGTCTGTGGGTGTCCGTCAGCACACACAGGACGTCCGTGGCTGTCCGTGTGTGTCTGTGTGTGTCCATCAACACACACATGACGTCCGTGGCTGTCCATCAGTACACATATCAGCACATTAGTCCTTGGACTCAGCACGCTGGCCCTTCCCGTGGATTGTTTGGGTGATTTTGGCCCACGTGGGCTGTCTGTTCAGTACACACAGGACGTCTGTGTGTGTTCGTCAGCACACACAGGTCGTCTGTGGCTGTCCATCAGTACACACATCAGCACGTTGGTCCTTGGACTCAGCACGCTGACCCTTCCCGTGGAGTGTTCGGGTGATTTTGGCCCACGTGGGCTGTCTGTTCAGTACACACAGGACGTCCATGGGTGTCCGTCTGCACACACAGGACGTCCGTGTGTGTCTGTTAGCCCACACAGGCTGTCCGTGGCTGTCCGTGTGTGTCTGGGTGTGTCCATCAGCACACACAGGACGTCTGTGGCTGTCCATAAGTACACATATCAGCACGTTGGTCCTTGGACTCAGCACGCTGGTCCTTCCCGTGGACTGTTTGGGTTATTTTTGGCCTACGTGGGCTGTCTGTTCAGTACACACAGGACGTCTGCGGCTGTCCGCCAGCACACACAGGACGTCTGTGGCTGTCCGTGTGTGTCCGTGTGTGTCCGTGTGTGTCCGTCAGCACACACAGGACGTTTGTGGGTGTCCGTCAGTACACATAGGACATCCGTGTGTCTCCGTCAGCACAAACCAGACGTCCGGCTGTCCGTGTGTCTCCGTCAGCACACACAGGACGTCTGTGGCTGTCCATCAGTACACATATCAGCACGTTGGTCCTTGGGCTCAGCACGCTGACCCTTCCCGTGGACTGTTCGGGTGATTTTGGCCCACGTGGGCTGTTTGGTCAGTCCACACAGGACGTCTGTGGGTGTCCACCAGCACACACAAGACGTCTGTGGCTGTCCGTGTGTGTCCATCTGTGTCCGTCAGCACCCACAGTATGTCTGTGGCTGTCCATCAGTACACATATCAGCACGTTGGTCCTTGGACTCAGCATGCTGGCCCTTCCCGTGAACTGTTTGGGTGATTTTTGGCCCACGTGGGCTGTCTGTTCAGTACACACAGGACGTCCGTGGGTGTCCGCCAGCACACACAGGACATCCGTGGCTGTTTGTGGCCGTCCGTCAGCACACACAGGACGTCTGTGGCTGTCTGTGTGTGTCCGAGTGTGTCCGTGTGTGTCCGTCAGCACACGCAGGACGTCTGTGGGTTTTGGGTGTCCGTCAGCACACACAGGACGTCCGTGTGTGTCCGTCAGCACACACCGGAAGTCCGTGGCTGTCCTTGTGTGTCCGTGTGTGTCTGTCAGCACACACATGACGTCTGTGGCTGTCCATCAGTACACATATCAGCATGTTGGTCCTTGGACTCAGCACACTGACCCTTCCCGTGGCCTGTTCGGGTGATTTTGGCCCACGTGAGCTGTCTGTTCAGTACACACAAGACGTCTGTGGGTGTCCGCCAGTACACACAGGACATCTGTGTCTGTCTGTGTGTGTCCGTGTGTGTCCGTGTGTCTCCGTCAGCAGACACAGGACGTCTATGGCTGTCCATCAGTACACATATCAGCACGTTGGTCCTTGGACTCAGCACGCTGACCCTTCCCGTGGACTGTTCGGGTGATTTTGGCCCACATGGGCTGTTTGGTCAGTCCACACAGGACGTTTGTGGGTGTCCCCCAGCACACACAGGACATCCGTGGCTGTCTGTGTGTGTCCATCTGTTTCCGTCAGCACCCACAGGACGTCTGTGGCTGTCTATCAGTACACATATCAGCACGTTGGTCCTTGGACTCAGCACGCTGGCCCTTCCCGTGGACTGTTTGGGTGATTTTTGGCCCACGTGGGCTGTCTGTTCAGTACACCCAGGACGTCTGTGGGTGTCCGCCAGCACACACAGGACATCCATGGCTGTTCGTGGCTATCCGTCAGCACAAACATGACGTCTATGGCTGTTCGTGTGTGTTCGTGTGTGTCTGTGTGCGTCCGTCAGCACACACAGGACATCCGTGGCTGTTCTTGGTTGTCCGTCAGCACACACAGGACGTCTGTGGCTGTCTGTGTGTGTCCGTGTGTATCCGTCAGCACACGCAGGATGTTCGTGGTTGTCCGTCAGCACACACATGACGTTCGTGGGTGTCCGTCAGCACACACAGGACGTTCGTGTGTGTCCGTCAGCACACACCGGACGTCCGTGGCGGTCTGTGTGTGTTCGTCAGCACACAAAGGACGTCCGTGGCTGTCCATCAGTACACATATCAGCACGTTGGTCCTTGGACTCAGCACGCTGACCCTTCCTGTGGACTGTTTGGGTGATTTTGGCCCACGTGGGCTGTCTGTTCAGTACACACAGGACGTCCGTGGGTGTCCGTCAGCACACACAGGACGTCCATGTGTGTCAGTTAGCACACACAGGACGTCCGTGGCTGTCCGTGTGTGTCTGTGTTAGTCCATCAGCACACACAGGACGTCTGTGGCTGTCCATCAGTACACATCAGCACGTTGGTCCTTGGACTCAGCATGCTGGCCCTTCCTGTGGATTGTTTGGGTGATTTTGGCCCATGTGGGCTGTCTGTTCAGTACACACAGGACGTTCGTGGGTGTCCGTCAGCACACACAGGACGTCAATGGCTGTCTATGGCTCTCCGTCAGCACACACAGGACGTCAATGGCTGTCCATCAGTACTCATATCAGCATGCTGGTCCTTGGACTCAGCACGCTGGCCCTTCCCGTGGACTGTTCGGGTGATTTTGGCCCACGAGAGCTGTCTGTTGAGAACACACAGGACGTCCGTGGGTGTCCGTCAGCACACAGAGGACGTCAGTGGGTGTCCGTCAGCACACACAGGACGTCTGTGGCTGTCCGTGTGTGTCCGTCAGCACACACAGGACGTCCGTGGGTGTCCGCCAGCACACACAAGACGTCAATGGCTGTTCTTCAGCACACACAGGACGTCTGTGGCTGTCCGTGTGTGTCCGTCAGCACACACAGGATGTCAGTGGCTGTCCATCAGTACACATATCAGCATGCTGGTCCTTGGACTCAGCACGCTGGCCCTTCCCGGGGACTGTTTGGGTGATTTTGGCCCACGTGGTGAAGGACCCTAAGATCGGATTGCCCTCGACTGGATTCGTTTGGATATGAACTCCGGAAAGGAGAACTGATGAAACGTTGGGTCGCACAAGGGTTGCGGATGTTCCCTTGATATTCCCGACTTCAATGGCGCTTGATATGACTCACAAGTCCGCCAAGGAAGATCTCGAACTGGTTGCTTGATATGACTCACAAGACCAACTAGTTGAGAAGTGAATTGCTCGGATATGACTCACCAAGACAATCGAAAACAAGTTCTAAAGAGAACAGAGAGTTTAAACTCAGAAACTTAATCCAAAATGATCTGATCTTATTAATGAAATGAAACACTTATTTATAGTACAAGTAGGAGACAAAGGGGCTACTTGACTAGAAGTTTGAAAGACAAATAAAATTAAAGACTTTTGACTAGAATTTTGAAAGACAAAGAAGAAAGACACTTCAATTTGCGGACTGGTCAAAGTGCCCCTTCGGCTGGTTGAATCGCGGCCAGGAGCAGGACGGTCGCGGGTCGGTCCGTCTGTTCCGTCTTGTCCGTCTCCTGAACCATCTTCGACCATAATCGTCCCAAGTCTTCTGAAAGATGAAGAATCTGTGCCTTAGAGAGATTCGGATGATCAAAGTGCATGAACTGATCAAATGGGTCGATCAGTCCGTCAATACGGTCGGTGCGTTCCAAACGTGCGAGAAGAGAGAAGTCGCGTCCAGTTCCTAGTTCGGCTCGGCCTAAGTTGCTTCTGGTTTGACCGTCAGTCTGAGATTGGCGAGTTGTCCGAGAGAGAGACCATCCCGTACGGTCAGTTCGGCTGATAGGTCGAGGATCTAGTCTAAGCTCCTTCCCGTCCGTCCGTGGATCGATCCGGTACACAGCTCGACCTCGGTTGGGGTGATGAACCTCGGTTGGAATGTCCTGACCTTCCTGATGGTCGAGTTCCTCGGACTGAGGCACATCATTCCCTCCCTCTTCAAAAGGATTTGTCCACAAATCTGGATTATCTGCAAGAAAAGGAGATAGATCAGAAACATTAAAACTTGAAGAGATTTCATACTTACCTTCCAAATCAAGCTGGTAAGCATTATCATTGATCCTTCTAAGAATCCGGAATGGACCGTCGACTCGAGGCATAAGTTTGGACTTCCTTTCTTCCGGGAATCGTTCCTTCCTCAAATGAACCCAAACCAAGTCACCTTCTTGAAAAACCAACTCCTTTCGCTTCTTGTTGGCATATCTTTTGTAACCCTCGGTTTTGGTTTCAATGTTGACTCGAACTTGTTCATGAAGCTTTTTGATGGTATCCGCCCTTCTTTTACCATCTGTACTAACTCTTTCACTCAAAGGTAAAGGTAAAAGATCAAGTGGAGATAAGGGATTAAAACCATAAACAACTTCAAAAGGAGAGAACTTTGTAGCTGAATGCATAGCATGATTATAAGCAAACTCAACATGTGGCAAACAATCTTCCCAAGACTTAAGATTTTTCTTGACCAGAGATCTAAGCAAAGCAGACAAAGTTCGATTAACAACTTCGGTTTGACCATCAGTTTGCGGATGACAAGTTGTGGAAAACATCAATCTCGTTCCTAACTTAGACCACAAAGTTTTCCAAAAATAACTAAGAAACTTAGCATCACGATCAGAAACAATGGTCTTAGGCATTCCATGCAATCTCACAATTTCCTTAAAGAATAGATCAGCAACTTGTACAGCATCATCAGTTTTATGGCAAGGAATAAAGTGAGCCATTTTCGAAAATCTATCGACAACCACAAAGATAGAGTCTCGGCCATTCTTAGTTCTAGGCAATCCAAGAACAAAATCCATAGAAATATCAATCCAAGGATGAGAAGGAATGGGTAAGGCTGAGTACAAACCGTGATTGGATGCCTTGGCTTTGGACTTCTTGCACACCACACATCGGCCACAAATTCTCTCTACGTCCTTCATCAAGCTAGGCCAGTAGAAATGATCATACACGGCCTTGTATGTCTTCTTAATTCCAAAGTGTCCCATAAGACCTCCTCCATGAGATTCCCTGAGAAACAACTCCCTCAAAGAACATTGGGGCACACACAAACGGTTATCATAGAAAAGAAAACCCGAGTTCCGATAATACTTGCCATAAGCCACTCTGGAACACTTGTTGAAAATTTCTTTAAAATCCGGATCAGAAGCATACAAGTCTTTGATAAATTCAAAACCGAGAAGTTTCGTTTCGAGGGCTGAAAGAAGAGTATACCTTCGGGACAAGGCATCAGCCACAACGTTTTCCTTACCTTGCTTGTATTTGATGACATAAGGAAATGTCTCAATGAATTCAACCCAGCGGGCATGCCTCTTGTTCAGCTTCTGTTGACCCTTAAGGTGTTTCAGGGACTGATGATCCGTGTGGATAACAAACTCCTTAGGCCAAAGATAGTGTTGCCATGTTTGAAGAGCTCTTACCAAAGCATACAACTCTTGATCATAAGTTGGGTAGTTGAGTGTGGCGCCTCCAAGCTTCTCACTGAAGTAAGCAATAGGCTTTCTATCCTGCATCAAAACTGCACCAATACCAACACCCGAAGCATCACATTCGATCTCAAACGTTTTAGAAAAGTCAGGAAGAACAAGTAAAGGGGCATTAGTCAACTTCCCTTTAAGGATTTGGAAGGCTTCTTCCTGAGCTTGTTCCCATTTGAACCCAACATTCTTTTTAATGACTTCGGTCAATGGGGCCGCTATGGTACTGAAATCTTGGACGAACCGTCGATAGAACCCGGCAAGGCCGTGGAAGCTCCTTACTTCACTCACGTTAGTTGGACTTGGCCAGTCTCGGATGGCTTTGATTTTCTCCTCGTCCACTCTAAGTCCTTCAGCACCTACAACAAAACCTAAGAAGACCACATGATCTGTGCCAAAAGAACACTTTCCAAGGTTAGCAAACAAATGTTCCTTTCTAAGAACTTCAAGGACAGATTTCAAATGTTTCTTATGTTCATCCATGTTCTTGCTGTAGATAAGAATATCATCAAAGTAAACTACCACGAAATGACCAATGAATGCTCTCAAGATATGGTTCATCAATCGCATGAAAGTGCTAGGTGCATTAGTAAGACCAAATGGCATAACTAACCATTCATACAATCCTAGCTTGGTTTTAAATGCAGTTTTCCATTCATCACCTTCTTTCATTCGGATTTGGTGATAGCCACTTTTCAAATCTATCTTAGAAAAGACACATGAACCGTAAAGTTCATCAAGCATGTCGTCTAGTCTAGGAATGGGATGCCTATACTTTACCGTAATGTTGTTGATGGCACGGCAGTCCACACACATGCGCCATGATCCATCCTTTTTGGGGACAAGTAGAACTGGAACGGCACAAGGACTGAGGCTTTCCCTGATGTAACCTTTCTCCATAAGGTCTCCAATTTGTTTCTCAAGTTCCTTGGTCTCCACCGGATTGGTTCTGTAAGCTGGCCGGTTAGGTAGAGACGCACCCGGAACAAAGTCAATCTGATGTTCAATCCCTCGTACTGGTGGCAAACCCTTTGGGTTTTCATCTGGAAAGACATCCGAATAATCCTGCAAGACATCTAGCAAATCACTCGGAACTTCCGGTGCAAGGTTAGAAGAAGTAGAAGCCATCAGAGATTCTTTGTACACAAGTAAAAGAAAGGGCTTTTGAGAGTGAAGAGACTTCTTAACCTGACTTTGTTTGACAAAGAAGTTGGAGTTCCGGGTTGAGGACTCAGGTTTGTCTGGTTTGGCCTCTTGTTCACGGTTCTTTTTAAGTTGGAGCTGGTCTTGATGGACCTCCAAGGGCGAGAGTGGTACAAGCGTGATCTTCTTTCCTTTATGGTCAAAGGAGTGCCGGTTTGTGTAACCATCATGGACGGTTCTTTTATCAAACTGCCATGGACGTCCCAACAGAATGTGACAAGCATCCATGGGAAGGACGTTGCACACAATCTCGTCCTCATAACGACCAATGGTGAGAGGGATCGTGACTTGCTCCTTAACATACTGTTCACCAGTTTCATTGAGCCATTCCAACCTGAAAGGACGAGAAAGAGGTCGAGTAGCTAGACCTAATTTCCTGACAAGAGTATCACTAGCAACGTTAGTACAACTCCCACCATCAATGATCAAGGAACAAACTTTTTCAGAGATTAAACAACGAGAATGAAAGAGATTCTCCCTTTGTTCCTTTTCATCGGTTTTGGGCTGAACACTCAAGGAACGTCTAGTGACCAGTAGTGGTCCATGAGCTGGATAGTCAAAACTATCTTCATCATCAAAGATCGGCTCAGAATCTGGATCAAAGGACGGTCATGGTCGTTGTCCGTGTGGCCGTTCGCGGGGCCGTCCGTTTTATCGAAGATGGGATCGTTCCATGCCTGCCTAGCCACAAGTAATGGTCCGTGATGTGGGTAGTCAAAGGACTCCTCTTCCTCATCAAAGATAGGACCAAGATCCTCCTTGTTTTCTTGTTCATCCTCGGACTCAACTTCACCATTTTCAAGAGAATCATCACACGCTGGTTTGGACAGTTCTTGGCATAATGTCCTAGCCCTTGACATTTGAAACATCTAATGTCTCTTGCTCGGCTTGAGTCGTCTACTGCCTTTCCTTTGTCATCACGAGTGGAAACATTAGTTTTAAAGGCAGTATGTGTTGTGATAGGAGACTTACCTTTGTCTTGATAGCTTGGCTTAGGAGCATAGGCCGGTTTAGGAGAGTAGGCCGGCTTAGAAGTAGTGGCCGGTTTGAGAAACTCCTTCTCTTGAGTTGTTGCTCGATCAAGATGGCTTTGTGTAGCATCTGTTCCACACTTCCATACTCTTGAAGCTCCATACGATCTTGGATGTCACGGTTGAGGCCTGAAAGAAAGCGAGCCATAGTGGCGTCCAAAGGTTCATCCGTGTCCGTTTTGGTCATCAAAACTTCCATCTCTTGATAATAGTCTTCCACAGATTTGGTTCCTTGAAGCAAACGTCTTAGCTTTGGTGAAGGTCACGGTGATAATGGGTTGGCACGAATCGTTTCCTCATCAACAAGGTAAGCTCATCCCATGTCTCAATCGGCCGCTCACCTGTTCTCCTCCTGTGGGTCAACACTTGATCATACCAGTTAATAGCATAGCCAGAGAATTCAGTGGCCGCAAGCCTTACTTTTCTAAGTTCAGAATAGTTTTGACAATCAAAGACATGCTCAATTTTTCTTTCCCACTCTAGAAAAGCATCAGGGTCGTTTTTACCATCAAAAGGTGGAATTTTCAATTTCAATCCGTTCAAACTATCATCAGTACGATTGTTTCTAGCAAATGGATTGACATCACCTGGGTTTCGAGTTCTATGACCTCTTCTAGGCCGGTAAGCGGATCTGACCTCGTCCTCTTGGGCGTCCTCATCAGGAAACTCATCATCTGACCGGGTATTCCTTCGCGGCTGATTGGTTCTTGTCCTTGATCTCGGATGGGACTGACTTACTTGAAGTTCGTCAAGCCTTTGATGGATCTGCTCTAGACCTGTGTTTATAAGGTTAGAAAAAGAATCATTCAAAGCTCGCATCTGAAGATTAGACAGTCCAGCAACTGAATTTCCAGGACGGTTTTGTTCTTCATGGCTACTCATGGTTCCTGAAATTTTCTTAATCACAAAACGTTAGGATTAAAACTCACACTCTCAAGTGTTTGTTCCTCACCCACACACGTGTTTCTCTCGATTTAAAAGTGATCACTCAAGTTTCCACTCAAAGTTCTATGAAGAACAGATCTCGGAATCTGGATGGCCAAACTTAAGCAAAACACACGGGAACTTTAAAGATAGAAAGATAAGAGATTTGTTTTTGAAAGAATCCGTTTTAACCTCCTCAAAGGCTGGATTTCTCCTCAGCCAGCAGGCTTCCTCTTCCACCACCAATCCACAAAGTAAACTCTTTCTTTCTTTTTTTTTTTTATATAATATGGATCTTGCTTGTTTCTTTTTTTTTTTTTTTTTTTTTTATAAGTGGATGGTATTGAGGGGCCCGGATTCAAGATAGACAGATGAAGAAGTGTTTAGAAGAAAATGGAAGATGAGAAGATGGATCGAGATAGATAATACCAGAAGAGTGGCTCTGATACCACTTGAAGGACCCTAAGATCGGATTGCCCTCGACTGGATTCGTTTGGATATGAACTCCGGAAAGGAGAACTGATGAAACGTTGGGTCGCACAAGGGTTGCGGATGTTCCCTTGATATTCCCGACTTCAATGGCGCTTGATATGACTCACAAGTCCGCCAAGGAAGATCTCGAACTGGTTGCTTGATATGACTCACAAGACCAACTAGTTGAGAAGTGAATTGCTCGGATATGACTCACCAAGACAATCGAAAACAAGTTCTAAAGAGAACAGAGAGTTTAAACTCAGAAACTTAATCCAAAATGATCTGATTTATTAATGAAATGAAACACTTATTTATAGTACAAGTAGGAGACAAAGGGGCTACTTGACTAGAAGTTTGAAAGACAAATAAAATTAAAGACTTTTGACTAGAATTTTGAAAGACAAAGAAGAAAGACTCTTCAATTTGCGGACTGGTCAAAGTGACCCTTCGGCTGGTTGAACCGCGGCCAGGAGCAGGACGGTCGCGGGCCGGTCCGTCTGTTCCTCTTGTCCGTCTCCTGACCATCTTCGACCATAATCGTCCCAAGTCTTCTGAAAGATGAAGAATCTGTGCCTTAGAGAGATTCGGATGATCAAAGTGCATGAACTGATCAAATGGATCGATCAGTTCGTCAATACGGTCGGTACGTTCCAAACGTGCGAGAAGAGAGAAGTCGCGTCCAGTTCCTAGTTCGGCTCGGCCTAAGTTGCTTCTGGTTGACCGTCAGTCTGAGATTGGCGAGTTGTCCGAGAGAGAGACCATCCAGTACGGTCAGTTCGGCTGATAGGTCGAGGATCTAGTCTAAGCTCCTTCCCGTCCTCCGTGGATCGATCCGGTACACAGCTCGACCTCGGTTTGGGGTGATGAACCTCGGTTGGAATGTCCTGACTTCCTGATGGTCGAGTTCCTCGGACTGAGGCACATCACGTGGGCTGTCTGTTCAGTACACA